>NC_069780.1:162902042-163205073 GCF_027406575.1 Nycticebus coucang | reverse complement strand
ATACCCAACCAGTGAAAGGTTGGATTACTTAAAATGAAAGTTGAAATAAGGCATTTCAACCAATACGGTGGATTTCAACAAATATAATATAATAAACCAAGGGGAACTTTTTAGTCTCCCAATACTGTAATCACAGAATTAGGTGACTCCACTTTTTTAAAAAAACTTTATTCAAATTAATATGAGTATGCAATATTTAGGTTACATTATTCTCACTTCCAGGGTAAAGTTCCATTTGTAGAGGAGCCCCTTACCCCGGGAGCGTGTTATACACCCTTACAAGGTACACATTAGGTGTACATCCCGCCCCACGCCCTCCCTCCTCTTGGCATCTGTCATCCCCCCTCCCACTTCTTTCTACCCCCAAACTGGACTATAAGAGTGTTTTGTTGTTCTTAGGAACATGTAATTGTTTATATATGATTTCATATTAGTATGGAGTACATTGGGTATTCATCTTTCCATTCTTGTGATACTTTACTAAGAAGAATGTATTTCAACTCCATCCAGGTAAATGTAAAAGATGTAAAGTCTCCATCTTTTTAATGGCTGAATAATATTCCATGGTATACACATACCACAGTTTGTTGATCCATTCATGGGTTAATGGGCACTTAAGTTGCTTCAACGACTTGGCAATTATGAATTGAGCCACAATAAACATTCTAGTGCAAATGTCTTTGTGGTAAAATGAGTTTTGTTCTTCTGGGTAGATATGTAGTAGTAGGACTGAGGATTCAAATGGAAGGCCTACTTTTAGATTGTTGAGGATATTCTATACTTCTTTCCAAAAAGGCTGTATGAGTTTGCAATCCCACCAGCATTGTATAAGTGTTCCCTTCTCTCCACATCCATGTCAGCATCTGGTGTTTTGGGACTAATCTTGCTGGGTGTTAGGTAATATCTTAGAGTGTTTTTTTTTGAGTCAGAGTCTCACTATGTGACCCTTGGTAGAGTGCCGTGGTATCATAGCTCATAACAACCTCAAACTCTTCGGCTCAAGTGATTCTCTTGCCTCAGCCTCCCAAGTAGCTGGGAGTATAGGAACCTGCCACAACACCTGGCTACTTTTTTGTTGCCCTTGTCATTATTGTTTAGCAGGCCTGGGCCAGGTTCGAACCCACCTGCCTCGGTGTATGTGGCCAGCACCCTAACCACTGAGTTATGGCCAGTGCCCTAACCACCGAGCCATTAGAGTAGTTTTAATTTGCATTTCTCTGATGATTAAAGAGAATGAGCATTTTTTTCATGTGTTTGTTGGCCATTTGTAAGTGACTCCACTTTCTGAGGAAGATAACTACATTTTTATTTTATTTCACCAATATCGTCAAATCTATGCCGAGTATGAGCTATGGTGATGAAGGGGAAGACCACAAAGTTCACTGCAATGAATTCCTGTTATAGAAAAGCAAACAAACAGGCAAATAATCATCTTCTACCAACTATTGGGCTAAATAGAAGTGCCAACAGGGACATCAGAAAGTTACACATTATAAGCAATAGTGATATTCCAAATGATTAAGAAGCAGCCCAATCAGAATGGGCAGCACCATCATTCAGAATGAACACTCACTGTAGCTAACCTACAGCACTTTGCCAGTCAGTATTGGTTGAATGTTAGTCCATATCATGAGTAAACTCATTTAACAAATTAGCAATAAAAGTGAGACTTTAATTTCAACTAAGTTTACTAAGAAACTCTTCCTTTAATGCACACATGTTTTATTCATCTTTATGTGTTGGAATTTGATCATTGCCTCATAAGCAGTTTGGAAATGTATGCTAATTAGGTTGCTGAGAAAGAATTACATTCTAACTTTAAAAAAATAGGCAAAATAGGGTAGTGCCTGTGGCTCAGTGAGTAGGGTGCCGGCCCCATATACCGAGGGTGGTGGGTTCAAACCCTAGCCCTGGCTGAACTGCAAAAAATAGCCGGGCGTTGTGGCGGGCACCTGTAGTCCCAGCTGCTCGGGAGGCTGAGGCAGGAGAATCACTGAAGCCCAAGAGCTAGAGGTTGCTGTGAGTCCTGTGACATCATGGCACTCTACTGAAGGCAGTAAAGTGAGACTCTGTCTCTACAAAAAAAAAAAAAAAAAAAAAATAGGCAAAACAATTTGGATGGAGTAAACAATCCTAGATTAGCAATTACTTCCTAGAGCCCTCGTGCAAGGGTAGAGCTACTTTGCCTTTGGTAAAAGAATTAGGGAGTGGTTCAGTTTGTGGGATATACCCAACTGACGAGCCACAGTATAGCTTTTCTACATCTTTGAGTAATGTTCTGCAGTTTGCTTTGAATAGTTGGTTGGAGAGATAGGATCAGCATCTTCAGTTTCTTATTTATGATTCTATAACCCTAAAAGCAGCAAATTGGGATTACTGATGTGGCAGCTGACACCTTATCCCACTTCTAAATCATGTTGTTGGCTGTAAAATTAGATCTCTGTGGTCCTGGATGTATTCCCATGCCTCTTCCAACCCACTTGCACTGTACGCTAGTGCTTAGCTAGCAAGAGTTGATAAGTCACGACAAACCATTCATTTGAACAGAGAATTGCAGAGAGAGCACAATGGAGGGGGATGTTTAAGGAGAGAGCACTTATGGAAAGCTACAGTAACAGTAGATGTTATTTTTAATTAATGATTATCTTCAGTATTGCTTACCTTGTTAGGTAAGGGGAAATAATGATAATAGAAAATGCTTTTGGTTTTCATATTTTTACATATTTATATATTACCCAAGACTCATTTTACTTTTTTTTTCATTATTATAAAGTACCTGAAAGTATTTGAAAATAGAGTTCAGTTTCACAAGATGAAAAATGTTCTAGACAGCGGGTGTACAACAATGGGAATGTACTTAACACTACTAAACCGTATACATAAAAATCGTTAAGATGGTAAATTATATGTGATATATATTTTACCACAATATTAAAAATAATGCTAAATAAAGGGGGGAGGGCAAAGGGAGCCAAAAAAGCAATAATATGTGTTTGAAAACCTGGAAGTTATTTCACTCATGGAAGTTGCTACAGAGTGCTTAAAATATCTTTAGTCAGATAACTTCTGATACAGTGAGCCCTTTTGGGGCACCCATCATAACTTACTAGCTGTAGACTGGACATGTGAAGGCAGAAATTTGTCTGTTTTGTTTAACGTTATATCTCTAAGGCCTAGAACAGAGCCTGGTACAGGACAGACACTCAGCCAATAGGAGGCTACATTTCTTACTGTCTCGTAGGACACATTATGTGCTACAAGTTAACCAAAATAAATTCACAAACATATATTTTGTGACTGTACATTCCAATAACAGAAGACATTTATTTCCAGGCCCTATTGAAGCACAGCATACAGCCATTTCAAAATGTGTTCTATGCAGCCATGTTTTACATGCCCGTAACAGTAATTCCAAACTAATATCTCACAAAATTCACTACTCTCCGGAAGCTTAGCAGATATATTGAGCCAAAATAATTTTGGATTCTGGCATGATTGGGAAGGTCTGGATTATACCTTCCCATTTTTCTTTATAGCCGGAATTTTCATGACTTTTAAAAAACCATTGAACACTGGGGACCCACAAAAAGGGAATTACAACATGCTGTGCTTCCCCAAAACTTTTAAATTACAAAGTATTGTGAGTGTGTGTGTTTGTGTTTAATACTTGTCAAAAATATTTCCAGGAAAGACTGTTCCCCAGGCCAAGTGTTCACAGAGTTTACAAAGTGCTTCTCCAGTGAGAAATCAAGAGGGCTGATTCTGAATCAGTGATGCCATCTGCTCGATGGAGCCATAGTTTAGCTGGTGAATGATGCCCAGGCGTCTTCCCTTCGAATGATCCAATCAAAATCAGATTCAGAATTTGTAGAGTCTCAAATACATCTATAAATCTTTTAGTATTACTTTAACCTTCTGACACTGAGACAGGCTTGGAGAACCAGCATTCTCAGGACTATTAATTTTCAGATAATACCCTGTTTCCTAGCAGATCCTTCCTTATGCTATTTTTATCGTAATTCCCCAGTATTCATCTGCACAGATAAACACACTTGTTTTATTGTTAATCTTAAGCAATACACTTTAATTAGATTTCTGTCACACAAGATGAATGTTTTTTTTTTTTCAGGAGTAGGCAGAAAACCATTTTATGTTGACGGTCATGTTTCTGCATTACATAGGGTGCACATAAAGTTTGTGTGCAATTTACCATGTTAAACTATTTTAAAATTGCACATGAACTTTATGTCTACCCTGTATTTAAAATACTTCTCAACAAAGATTTAAGTATATTTAAATTCTTTAACTTATGTGTACCCCATAAATTCTTTTTTTTATTTTCTTTTTCTTTTTTTTTTTTATTGTTAAATCATAGCTGCGGACATTTGTGCAATCAAGGAGTACAATGTGCTGGTTTCATATACAATCTGAAATACTCTCATCAAACTGTTCAATGTAGCCTTCATGGCATTTTCTTAGTTATTGTATGTAGACATTGGTATTCTGCATTTGGTAGGTTTTGCCTGTACCCATTCTGAGATGCAAGGTAGGTGTGGCCCCACCCATTACCTTCCCTCCACCCTGACTTCCCCCCTCCCTTCCCCTCCCTTGGCCCTTTCCCCATATTTTTGTGCCATAAATTCTATTTAAATTGATATTAGTAATAAATAACTGAAACTTAAATCTAGGTTTGCAGAGGTGAGTTTTAGTTCTCTTTTTATTAGGCTACAGCTACTTGTTCTCTTGGTAAAAATATGATGTAAGTCAAGAAATTCAGTATGTTTATATTAATGATGAATTCTTAGAAAAGGAACTGTCAGACAAAGGACGCTTACAATAAAAAGTTTCATATACATATTGTCAAAATCTTTCCAAAAGCTTTGCTAGCATTTCAAGCTATGAGTTTCATACTCATGTCATAGGCAGGTATGTTTACTACTAAATTTTAAAAATTTAAAAAAAAATTGTTCCTCCAGTAGTTTTATGTCTTAAGTAGTAAGTTATTTTTGATGACTTTGCAGTATCTTTTGGACACATACAGTTCTGTGTTTATGTAGTACCCTTTCTTATCTTTTGCTTTCTTTACAAAAAATTTATTTTTTTCTTAATTAAAATTATATAGCCTACATTTATTGACATGTAGCTTAATGTGGAACCAGATTTATATTCATTACTAACATTCTTTTCAGCCACTTGTACTCCTATACATTTTTTTTTTTTTAAGTGGGAGAGCATGGGAGAGAAACTACAGCTAATACAACACTGGGAGTTCAACAGAGCTGCAGTATATTTCGTCGGAGCCTGATCTGGCAGTAGCATTACTTGCTTTATTTCACACTAGATTTTTTTTTTTTTTTGGGTCAAATTATGGATAAGCTCATGGGAAAGTGTTACACTAGTGAAAGTCATCTGCTATGAATTGTCACAGAAGAAAACAGTTTGAGAAGTATTTTTCTAATATATCATTTCTTTTTTCCATTTTGGAAGGGAAGGAGAGAGGTAAACAGATGGAAGTGGAAGAGAACCCACATGCATGGAGGTCGGGTGACTCAAGGATCACGGGGTTGTCTTCACATTTCTCCCCCTTCTCTGGCATGTTAATTCTACTGCCCTGGCATTCCATTTCTTCTTTAGATCCAAGCAAGGAAAAATAGCATCCTAAGAAGCTCCACAACATTCTTGATATGGTTTCCCATAAAAATCCCCTTGATAGTGAGCTAATATGAAGCATTCACATGAGTTTATTTGGGAATTGGCTGATATTTTGTTTTCCTCGTTGTTACTGCTGCTGAAATAGTTTGCATCTGAAATCATTGTCTGTGGTTATAATGATTTGGCCAGAGGATATTGTGAAAGCCTCTGCAGCACAGAAACAGATGAATATTCCCCTGCTCATACTGGAAAAAAGTGAATTGGTGACAGTGGCTCGAGCTGCTTCATGGGAGGCCTGGAGCATGACTCAGGCGCGTGAGTTCATGTCTCAGAACGTGATGATCCATTTCCTCCTGCGGGTCCTCACTGCTGCTGGCGGGACTTTTTGTGCACTGCCCAGTCTTTTTGAAAAGCTAATTTTTTACCAATTATTTTTCATATTTCTAATGGCTTTTATGAAGAAGGGAAACCTTCATTATCCTATCTGGAAAAATAAACTTTTTCACAAAGCTAAGGACTAAGATTCATAGGTTCTGGTATTTGAGTCAGAATCTTTACCCCGACTTATTCCAAACCAATAAATATAATGCTAGACAAAACTATATAACACAAATTAAAAAAACAAAACAAAACAAGAAAATCACAGACCAGCACTGCCATATTAATTCTGTTAATTCTGCTGATACTCTGGACATGGTAGCTCATGTTTATAATCCCAGCACTTTGGGAAACTGAGGCAGGAGGATCACTTGAGGCCAGCAATTAAAGACCTGGGCAAAATAAATAAAGACCTGTCTCTTAAAAAATAAAAATTAGCCAGATGTGGTGACACAACCCTGTAGTCCTAGTTACTTGGAAGGCTAAGGCAAGAAGACTGATCTCAGGAGCTCAGGGCTTGGGTGAGCTATGATGATGCCACAGCACTCTAGCCTAGGTGACAGAGTGAGATGCTGTCACACTAAAAAAATTCTATTGACTGTAGGAAAAACCTATTTTTTTTTTATATGAACTTACGTTTTAAGATATTTAAAAGTTTAGTTTTAATTTAAGGTAACCCCCCCCCCAAAAAAAAGAGGAACAATGTTTTCTATATATTCAGATAATACAGTATTTTCATGTGGTGAAACACTAATCTCTATGATATAAAAAATCAAATATGCAATGTAACAGTGTGACTACACTAGGCTAATTTCAAAAGGTAAGTCTTGCTTTCATATCTTAGTTTATTTGCTGCTATAACATAAATACCCAAAATGAGGTGGTTTATAAACAACAGATCTAGAGGCTGGGAGTCCAAGACCAAGGAGCCAGCAGATTCTGAGTCAGGGGAGAACCTGGTCTTCCCCATGGAGCCTTAGTCTGTGTCCCCACCTGGCAGAAGCGGCAAGGCTGCAAACTGGCTCCTCTTTTGTGAGGACACTAAACTCAATCATAAGGCTCTGCCCCCCAATCCAATCACCTCCCAAAGACCCCACCTCTCACTACCTTCATCTCAGGGACTAAGGTTTTTAACATGCAAATTTTGGGAGGAAGGGGGGTATAAACACTCAGGCCATAGCATTCAGTTCTTCAGTTAACTTAGTCATGAATCTTTCAGTAAGAATTACTTAGCTGCTTTAAGACTTACTTTATCCACCTCTAAAACAGGGCTTAATGATTCCTAAGTTCTTTTAATATTCTACACTTTCATGGTTCTACCCAAAAGAAAATATTGAGGAAATCTCCCAACTTACACTCCCAACATTGCGAGTGTGAATCATCATGTACTAGTTAAGAGAGCTTAATTTACTATCTCAGAAACATAAACAGTGTCAAATTAAATGATATTTTTAGTCACAGACATCTTTTGGTTTGGGTGGAAACTAATAAAATGACTCTTCCATTGCAAGAATGCTATCTGTTGCACAGTTTAAAATATTTTTTTAAGATGAGGTCACAGTCCTGAAAGTCTTCTGGCATATATCAGGATAGCATCATTTTTTTCTTGTAAATATTGACTATTATTTTTATTAAAAAACATGAGCTCTTTATGCAAAATTCAAGGAAGTCCAAACAGTACATAGAAGAATATGCGAAAGATGGCTTCAAATCTCACCACCAGAAACTAGCTAGAATTAGCATTTGATTAACATCTTTATAAATACTTTTTTTGTATTAATATATAGAGAGATAGATCAATGGAAAGGTGGAAAGAAATTATATCAAATATGCCAAGTTGGTATATTCCAGCTATACAGGTTGATTTTATAATATTGTGATAATTCTGTATGTACAATTTTAACAGAATTTTGAACTTCTAATGTCCTTGAACCTAAAGGAAAAAGAGGAGAAACTGAATTTGAAGAGTAGGAAACAATGAACTTCAGATAAATGCTTCTTCAACACAAAGTATGGAGGAAAAAAGTTATGAAAAATATAAAAATGATATTATCAAGTTTTTTCCCTTAATTTTATGTTTTACCTTTCTGAATAATTCACTGCCTAATATAAAGAGCTTAGGGATTGTGCATTCTCTCCACTCTTCTTTCACATACCTCATGTTTTTTTCTCTTGGAGGTAGAGTCTGTCTCTGTCACCCTGGGTAGAGTGTTGTGGTGTCATAGTTCACAGTGACCTCAAACTCTCAGGCTCAAGTGATCCTCTTGCTTCAGCAAATATTTGTCCCTAGTAACTGGGACCTCAGGCATCTGACACAATGCCGGTTAGTTTTTCTACTTTTAGTAGAGACAGGTCTCACTCCGACTTCTGAAGTCAAGCAAACCACCTGCCTCAGCCTCCCAAAGTGCTAGGATTATAGGTGTGAACCACCATGCCTGGCTTTTGAATTTTTATTTATTTTATTTTTTATTTTTTCACTTCACTTCTTCCTTTCCTTTCTTTTCCTTTCATTTCATCTCATTTCATTGACAGGGTCTTGCTCTAGGCACCGGCTAGAGTGCTGGCATCAGCCTAACTCACAGCAGCCTCAGACTCTTGACTCAAGTGATCCTCATGCCTTAGTTTCCCAAGTAGCTGAGACTGCAGGCACCAGTGGCAATGCCCAGCTAATTTCTCTATTTTTAGTAGAGACAGGATTTTGCTCTTACGCAGGCTGGTCTTGAACTCCTGAACACAAGAGATCCTCCTGCCTCAGCCTCCCAGAGTGCTAGGATTATAGGCATGAGCCACTGCACCCTGCCTTAATTTTTTGCTTATATTATCGTATTGATTTTCAAGATTTTTAAGATTTCTGCAGATTTCAATGTAATTTTTACTGTTCAATATTTGTCATATGTTCAATTAGTTCAATGATCATCATAAACTCTTTCCCAGGCTTATCCATTTTTAAGTGTTTTAATTCATCTCTTTTTATTTATGTATTTATTTATTTAGTTATTTATTATTGTTGGGAATTCATTGAGGGCACAAAGAATTAGGTACACTGGACTGTGGTTGTTAGATAAAGTCCCTCTTGTAATTTTGTGCCACCCCCAAGTGTTGTGCCATACTCATACATCTATTACTTTTGTATTAGAATTGAGTACATTGGATTCTTCCTTCTCCATTCTTGTGATGCTGTATTAAGAATAATGTGTTCCACCGCCATCCAGGTTAATACAAGGGATGTAAAATCTCCATCTTTTTAGTGGCTGAATAGTATTCCATGGTATACATATACTATAGCTTGTTAATCCATTCCTGGGTTGGTGGGCTTTTAGGCTCTCTCCACATTTTGGCGATTGTAAATTGAGCTGCAATAAACAGTCTAGTGCAATGTCCATATGGTAAAAGGATATTTTTCTACTGTGTAGATGCCTAGTGGAATTGCAGGATCAAATAGGAGATCTAATTTGAATTCCTTGAAGATTCTCCATACTTCCTTCCAAAAAGGTTGTATAGTTTATAGTCCCACCAGCAGTGTAAAAGTGTTTCCTTCTCTCCACATCCACACCGGCATCTGCAGCTTTGAGACTTTGTGATGTGGGCCATTCTCACTGGGAGTAGGTGATACGTCAGGATGGTTTCGATTTGCATTTCATTGATGATTAGGAACAATAAGCCTTTTTTCAAATGTTTCTGAGCCATTCATCTATCTTCCTCAGAGAAGGTTCTGTTCATATCTCTTGCCCAGAGGTAGATGGGATTGTTTACTCTTTTTTGTTGTTGTTGATTAATTTGAATTCTTTGTAGATTCTAGGATTAGACAGATTTCACCATTAATATAATTTTTCAGGAAGGGCTCTGGTTGTTATAGTTGCTAAACTTTCTTGCTTGAGATTGTGTGAGTCTTGCATTTATACTTGAATTAAGATCATTAAGAAAAAAAAGATGGGGTGGCGCCTGTGGCTCAGTCGGTAAGGCGCCGGCCCCATATACCGAGGGTGACGGGTTCAAACCCAGCCCCAGCCAAACTGCAACCGAAAAATAGCCGGGTGTTGTGGCGGGCACCTGTAGTCCCAGCTACTCGGGAGGCTGAGGCAAGAGAATCGCTTAAGCCTGGGAGTTGGAGGTTGCTGTGAGCTGTGTGAGGCCACGGCACTCTACCGAGGGCCATAAAGTGAGACTCTGTCTCTACAAAAAAAAAAAAAAGAAAAAAAAGATGAAATGACTTCCAGAATAGTTTTGCCTGATTTTCCCAATACATGGCACATTTTCTTGTTTGAAGTCATTGGAATGCAATTCTGTGCTTCTAGAAGTTGTAAAAGAATGACATAACACATTTTCTCAGATTTGGTATTATTTTTGGTAGGCTTACTTTGCTATGTCCTTAAAGTTAAGTACTATAAAAAAATGATCAAAGAAGACATTTATCTGGAAATTATAGTTGTGTAGAATGTGCTTGCTCTGGTTTAAGTATGTCCTCCAAAACTCATGTTGAAGCTTAATCCCCATGTGTCAGTACTGAGAATTGGGGCCTTTAAGAGGTGATTGGGTGATAAGGCCACTTCCCTCATATTGGACAAAGCCCCTCGTGAATTAATGGATTAATGGACTAATGGACTAATCAGTTATCATGGGCGTGGTACTATGGATTTATAAAGAGAGGAAGAAAGAGATGAGCTAGCCCAATAGCACATTTCAGGCTTCTTTCCCTATGATACTCTGCAGAGCTGCTCCCACCCCCAGCATGAAGGCTCTCACCAGATAAGCCTCCTAGACCCTGAAATTGGCCTCTACACCAGCTGTTCTCAACCAGTGGGCTGTGACCCACAGGAACTGTATTAGAGGCCTGTGGCATTAGGTTGAGAACCACTGCTCTAGACTGTAAGCCGTGAATTTCACTTCTCATAAATTACCCAGTGTCAGGTATTCTCTTACAAGCAACAGAAAATGGACCGAGACAATGTCTATGGTGGGAAGGCTGCTTCTCCCTTCCGGGGCAAGTCTGCTTACCACAGAGTTCCAAGTCAGTAAGAATTTTCCTCCTAGGAAGTAGCTGGGTTCAGTGTGAGCTCATGGGAAAAACACTGTCAGGAGTAGAAAGATTGTGGCAACTGCCTTCACCAAACCAAGTGTTTCTCTTCTGAACCTGAAATTAGCCCTGAAATACTTCCTGTTGTTTTTTGTCTCCTTCAGAGAGATTTCCTTGAATTGGGAGAAATGCTGCCAAGAAATACCCAGCTCAAATCCTGATATTTTGTAATTCTAGTCAGTGGGTAATAGGTGAACACCATTTGGCAGTGTTTGGCCTTTAGTTAGACAGCTGTTGAAGGTTAACTATAGTAAGAATACATAAAAATGGCTTTTAATGTTCCACATGCTTTCTTTAATTGTATTTCCCTGAACCTGCTTGAGGGAATCTTTTAGCAGATGTCCCGACAATCTGGAACTGCCCTAACTATTAATTTTTATAGCCCATGGGTTGAGAATATGTGAAATGGAAATATGCCCACTGGAAACATGTGTGTTGTTGACACTTTTTATGGAAGTAGCTAAGCGTATATTGTGGCAGACACATCTCATTTATGGGAAGATCGTTTTCCTTTCCTGGAGCATTGCTCAAACATTCTTCTTCCGTCATCTTGCCATGCAGCTCGTGAAAAGGCTACATACTGTTTGCTCTGAGCACTCCAGTATTCTCACTGGGGTCTGTGACTTTACTTTTTTGTTCTGTTTGAATAGAGACAGGTGTCTTTTTTCTCTCCTTTCTCCACCTAGGACCACTTAATTAAACTCCTTATGGCAATGTTTTGCAACCTTTTTTAATCTCATGGCACACTTGAACCTATAGTTAAATTTCCATGGCACACTTAAATTAAGAATATACTTACTGTGCTTTGAATTTCTTTTGAAAATTATTTAATTAATGCTCTTTAAAAATTTTCCAGGCACACCTAAGATCCTCTCATAAACATCACTGCCTTAAGGTATGAGTCTCATCTTTCCGTTCTTACACCAATAAATGACCATGGAGTTCAGACCATTAATTATCTCCATTTGAGCTCCATGTTGATGGACTTGGCTTCTCTAATGTGTTATTTCCAATACTGAAAAGTAAGTGCATCTTCTTCAGTTATTACAGAAAAGTTGTTCATCATCTTTCAGATTCATGCTGAAAATTTAATAGTGTTTTATGAATCCTGGGTTCTCATATTGGTTATAAAAGGGGTTATGTTTGATTACTTAATTACATTTTAATAGATTTGCATTTCCTGATAAATTTTCATCTTAATAACAATTAGTGCTATTTTAATCTGTTTGCCTTTTTTATTCTCTGGACACCTATCATATTTCTCTGAAACATGATACAGTATCATATTTCATTTGCATCTAATGAGGGATGAGAGTTATTTGTTGTATGGATTCATGTGTGTGTGTGGCCGGGGGGTGAGGGGAGAGGGGGGAGAGGGGAGGGCGGTGTCCAGAAGTACACCTTTCACCACCACATAAAGTGTTCTCTCTAACCTGTGCCAGATCCTAATTTTTTTCTCTCTCTGTTTGCTCCTTTAACTAACTTTTTTGGGAAATATCTAAGGTTTTTGTTTTGTTTTCAATTAGCCTTCTCTCACCATAAAAGGTATGTATAGGTCCTGAGAAAAGGAGTAACCAAGGAACTGGAAGGAAAACTAAGAAAAGGTGGTTGTTCTGAGATCCAAGGGATAAAAAGGAGTGAATAATAGTGGCTGATGCTTATTGCCAGCCCTGAAGGGGGACGAAGTTGACACTGACTTAGGTCAATGTCATTGAGGTCATTTCAGTGAAGTGGTGATGGCAGCATAATTGGTGTGGGTTTAAGAAAACAGGAGAAAAATTGTGTACAGGAATCACAGGTGAGTTTGTCATGAAATTTTGTGGGAAGAAGAAGCAGAGAAATGGACTAGTGAATGCAGGTGGAAAAGCAACTCAGCATTTTTATTTTTCTTTACTGGAAATTATTACTGATTTTCACCAGTATATCAATATTGAGGCATATGTTGGCTGACTGGATACAAAAACTCAAGCCAGATATCTGCTGCATACAAGAATCACATCTTACATTAAAAGACAAATATAGACTCAAGGTGAAGGGATGGTCATCTACACTCTAGGCAAATGAAAAGCAGGCATTGCAATTCTATTCGCAGATGCAATACGCTTTAACCAACCAAAATAAGGAAGGATAAAGATGGACACTTCATATTTGTTAAAAGTAATACTCAATATGATGAGATCTTAATTATTAATATTTATGCACCCAACCAGAATGCACCTCATTTTATAAGAGAAACTCTAACAGACATGAGCAACTTGATTTCCTCCAGTTCCATGGTAATTGGAGATTTTAACACCCCTTTAGCAGTGCTGGATAGATCCTCCAAAAAGAAGCTAAGCAAAGAAATCGTAGATTTAAACTTAACCATTCAACATCTGGACATAACAAACATCTACATAACATTTCATCCCCCCAAAACTGAATACACATTCTTCTCATCAGCCCATGGAACATACTCCAAAATCGACCATATCCTAGGCCACAAATATAACCTCAGCAAATTTGAAAAAACTGAAATTATTCCTTGCATCTTCTCAGACCATGATGGAATAAAAGTTGAACAAAATAACAACAGGAACCTGCATACCCATACAAAAACATGGAAGCTAAACAACCTTATGCTGAAGGATAGATGGGTTATAGACAAGTTTAAGAAGGAAATCACCAAATTTTTGGAACAAAACAATAATCAAGACATGAAATACCAGAACCTCTGCGACACTGCAAAGGCAGTCCTAAGAGGGAAATTTATAGCAGTGCTACCCTTCCTCAAGAAAATGGAAAGAGAGGAAGTTAATAAGCAACTGGAGAAGGAAGAAAACTCTAACCCAAAACCCAGCAGAAGAAAAGAAATAACCAAAATCAGAGCAGAACTAAATGAAATTGAAAACAAAAGAATTATACAAGAGATCGATAAATCCAAAAGTTGGTTTTTTGAAAAGATCAATAAAATAGATAAACCCTTGGCCAACCTAACCAGGAAAAAATGAGTAAAATCTCAATTTCATCACAGAAATGGTAATGATGAAATAACAACAACCCCCTCAGAAATTCCAAAAATCCTTAATGAATACTACAAGAAACTCTACTCTCAGAAATATGAAAATCTGAAAGAAATCGACCAATACCTGAAAGTACGCCACCTACCAAGACTTAGCCAGTATGAAGTGGAAAGGTTGAACAGGCCTATATCAAGTTCTGAAATAGCATCAACTATACAAAATCTCCCTAAAAAGAAAAGCCCAGGACCATATGGCTTTACGTCAGAATTCTACCAAACCTTTAAAGAAGAACTAGTACCTATACTACTAAACCTCTTCCAAAATACAGATAAAGAAGGAATATTACCCAACACATTCTACGAAGCAAATATCACCTTGATCCCCAAACCAGGGAAAGACCCAACAAAAAAAGAAAATGATAGACCAATATCACTAATGAATATTGATGCTAAAATACTCAATAAGATCCTAACAAACAGAATCCAAAAACACATCAAAAAAATTATACACCATGACCAAGTGGGATTTATCCCAGGGTCTTAATGCTGGTTCAATGTACATAAATCTATAAATGTAATTCAGCACATAAACAAACTAAAAAATAAAGACCATATGATTCTTTCAATTGATGCAGAAAAAGCTTTTGATAATACCCAGCATCCCTTCATGATCAGAACACTTAAGAAAATTGGTATAGAAGGGACATTTCTTAAACTGATAGAGGCCATCTACAGCAAACCTACAGCCAATATTGTATTGAATGGAGTTAAATTGAAATCATTTCCACTTAGATCAGGAACCAGGCAAGGTTGCCCATTGTCTCCATTGCTCTTGAACATTGTAATGGAAGTTTTAACGATTGCAATTAGGGAAGAAAAGGCGATCAAGGGTATCCACATAGGGTCAGAAGAGATCATACTTTCACTCTTCGCAGATGATATGATCGTATATCTGGAAAACACTTGGGATTCTACTACAAAACTTTTAGAAATGATCAAAGAATACAGCAATGTCTCAGGCTACAAAATCAACACCCATAAATCTGTAGCCTTTATCTATACCAACAATAACCAAGTTGAACAAACTGTCAAGGACTCTATGCCTTTCACAGTAGTGCCAAAGAAGATGAAATATTTGGGAGTATACCTAACAAAGGATATGAAAGATCTCTACAAAGAGAACTATGAAACTTTAAGAAAGGAAATAGCTGAGGATGTTAACAAATGGAAAAACATACCATGCTCATGGCTGGGAAGAATCAACATTGTTAAAATGTCTATACTACCCAAAGCAATATATAATTTTAATGCAATTTCTATTAAAGCTCCATTGTCATATTTTAAAGATCTTGAAAAAATAATACTTCGTTTTATATGGAATCAGAAAAAAACCCTCAAATAGCCAAAACATTACTCAGCAATAAAAACACAGCAGGAGGAATCAAGCTACCAGACCTGAGACTGTAATATAAATCGATAATGTGAATCCTAGTAAATGTGGAATGTAAAGGTCTTAGCACAATAACTAAGAAAATGCTAAAAAAGCTATGTTAACTAATGTGATGAAAATGTGTCAAACGATCTATGAACCAAGTGTATGGTGCCCCATGATCATACTAATGTATACAGCTATGGTTTAATAAAAATAAATAAATAAAAAAATATATATAAATCGATAATGATCAAAACAGCATGGTATTGGCACAAAAACAGGGAAGTAGATGTCTGGAATAGAATAGAGAACCAAGAGATGAATCCAGCTACTTACCATTATTTGATCTTTGAGAAGCCAATTAAAAACATTCAGTGGGGAAAAGATTCCCTATTTAACAAATGGTGCTGGGTGAACTGGCTGGTGATCTTTAAAAGACTGAAACTGGACCCACACCTTTCTAAGGTAGACTCTCACTGGATAAAAGATTTAAACTTAAGACATGAAACTATAAAAATACTTGAAGAAAGTGCAGGGAAAACTCTTGAAGGAATCAGCCTGGTGAATATTTTATGAGGAGGACTCCCCAGGCAATTGAAGCAGTACCAAAAATACACTACTGGGACCTGATCAAACTCAAAAGCTTCTGCACAGCCAAGAACATAGTAAGTAAAGCAAGCAGACAGCCCTCTGAATGGAAGAAAATATTTGCAGGTTATACCTCCGATAAAGGTCTAATAACCGGAATTCACAGAGAACTCAAACGTATTAGCAAGAAAAGAACACGTGATCCTGTCTCGGGGGGGCAAGGGACTTGAGGAAAAACTTCTCTAAAGAAGACAGACGCACGATCTACAAACACATGAAAAAAGCTCATCCTTAATCATCAGAGAAATGCAAATCAAAACTACTTTGAGATATCACCTAACCCCAATAAGAGTAGCCCACATAACAAAATCCCAAAACCAGAGATGTTGGCATGGATGTGGAGATAAGGGCACACTTCTACACTGCTGGTGGGAATGCACACTAATACGTTCCTTCTGGAAGGATGTTTGGAGAATACTTAGAGACCTAAAAATAGACCTGCCATTTGATCCTATAATTCCTTTACTAGGTTTATACCCAGAAGACCAAAAATCACAATATAACAAAGACCTCTGTACCAGAATGTTTATTGCAGCCCAATTCATAATTGCTAAGTCATGGAAGAAGCCCAAGTGCCCATTGACCCACGAATGGACTAGCAAATTATGGTACATGTATACCATGGAATATTATGCACCTTAAAGAAAGATGGAGACTTTACCTCTTTCATGTTTACATGGATGGAGCTGGAACATATTCTTCTTAGTAAAGTATCTCAGGATTGGAAGAAAAAGTATCCAATGTACTCAGCCCTACTATGAAGCTAAATTATAGCTTTCACATGAAGGCTATAACCCAACTATAGCACAAAACTATGAGAAATGGGCCTGGGAAGGAGAAGAGAGGGGGGAGGTTAAGGTGGAGGGAGGGTAATGACACACCTACGGTGCATCTTAGGATGGGTATAGGCGAAACTTACTAAAGGCAGAATACAAATGCTTACATAAAATAACTAAGAAAATGCCATGAAGGCTACGTTGAACAGTTTGATGAGAATATTTCAGATTGTATATGAAACCAGCACATTGTACCCCTTGATTGCACTATGTACACAGCTATGATTTAACAATAAAGAAGATAAAATAAATATAAAATTGATCATTTGCATGTTTTAGGTCCAAAATCTAAAATGTCATTGTATATTATGGTATTGCTATCTGAAAACCTGATAGCTTTTTAAAAAGATAAATACACGGCACTCTACCGAGGGCGGTACAGTGAGACTCTGTCTCTACAAAAAAAAAAAAAAAAGATAAAAAAGATAAATACAAAAATCTAAATCTGATTAAGTATTTTTTCTTGTGGTATAGACTTTAAAATAAACCAATAATGCTTTGATTTGTTTTCTAATTAAGCTAGCAAACTACTCTCCTCTCAATAACAGGAGCATACTCTAGTTTTCTAAAGCATGTCACTCCTAAAATGACAACATCCTTCTGTTTTAAACAAAAACATTTACTGAGATACAATGCCTAGACAATTTAAAAAAATTTGTCATTGTCCTGTTTGCTTTTATCATGACACAATCAGAGAAGCAAGTAAGGCCTGTTTCTTCTGTGTAGCCGGTCCGCCTACTCATAGTAGTTTTGTGAAAGTTCACAAAAAGAAAATTCTAATAGTGTATGGTACCCAGTCTGTAAACTGAGTTTGTTCTGAGGAGGCTAAGACTTATTTCAAATATTATTTTAGGACCTGCTTGGGGATATTGCTCTTTGTGTCATATTAGCTCGAGTTCCACCAGAGAAACAGAAGCAGGAGAAGTATATTAAGACATCGGGGGCTACATCCAAAATCCACAGGGAAGGCTGTCAGGAAGGGCTGGCTGGAACATTCTGATAACCAGGCAGGGAAACGACAGCCCACAGTGGAATTTCTTCTTTTTTCAGAGAAGCCATACCTCTACTAGTAAGGCTGATTAAATTAGGTCCACTCAGGTTCTGTAAAATAATCTTTCTTACTAAAGTCAACTGATTATGGTTTAATCACTCTATAAAATACTTTTAGGAACACCAATACTAATGTTTGACTGAATAATGGGACTTCAGCTTAGCTATGTTGACATATTAAACTGGCTATCAGACTCCTAAAGAAGAATTATAATCTTTGTAGACTTTATCAGCATAGAATCAGTCGGACAAAGTTCTCTGATATAAAAGCAAGCAAGGAAAAAAAGAAGGAATTGTTAATACACTTCTTAGTGATGTCTTTCTGATGAAGTACATTGTGTTTAATAGTCATTTCTTCATCTATAACACTAATCTGTCTTAAGTATTCAAATGCCTCAGTAAAGTGTCTCAGTGTCTCAGAGTTTCCAGGGACTTATGACTGAACTGGACATTTTCCCTGGAGAATCCTCATTGACACTATTCTGACTTCCCAGGAGGTCTCTGGGAATTGACTAAACACCTTTGAATAATGAATGACAAAAATATCCAAATATTCCGTATCAGGGAAATCCTAGTGACAACAATGACCAAGGTCTCAGAGATCTTCATATTTGACAGATTTCTAATGCATGCACTAGTAAGATCTCTTACGCCACATGGTACCTGTACTGATGATATTGGGACTCCTGTGCCAAAGACCAGTAGCTCAGGGTGCGACGCTGGCCAGTGTAAAGCTGGCCTGACATCCTGGCAGGTCAAGAGCATTGATTTAGAAAGCAGCCCCTAGCCACGCCCAGTCCTCATGCTTAAGGGTCTTCATGTAAACTGAACCTAACCTGCATTCCTAAAGTGATTTATTTATCTTGAAAGCTTATCTTGTTCAGCAACAGATAACCAGACACTACCACGATTTACCGGTATATTTGTGTAGGTTTTGTTGTCATCATATGATTTTGTTGGTTATAGGAGCTAAATCTGAGGAGCTTGATGCTGAAAAATAAAATGTAAGTAGGGGAGAAGGACAGAGCTCACATGGCAGAGCTTATCTTGAAAAAATCTCTCATGGGTATGTTTGAAAACATTCGGAAAAAATGTTGGGGCTTCCAGGAATTACAAGTTGCCTGTGAGTAATGAGAGCCAAG
Organism: Nycticebus coucang; assembly: GCF_027406575.1. NCBI lineage: Eukaryota > Metazoa > Chordata > Mammalia > Primates > Lorisidae > Nycticebus > Nycticebus coucang. The sequence goes on along the minus strand of NC_069780.1, from coordinate 163,185,860 downwards.
AACATAGTCTGCTGCTTTCTTATAGACTTGTGCCTTTAGTTGGACTTAGTGTTACAAAAACTCAGTTAGTGAAAATGTGAAGTAGTTATCGTGGGTGTCATTTTTCTGGGGATGAGAATTATGCCCTTCAAGATTCCCGTAATCATTCCTGAGTTTTCTGGTAACTTGGTTTTTATTACAAATAATAGAAGTGTAAAAAACTGCTGCCCAGGAAAAACGGAAGAAGATGCAGTGCCAGTCACTTTGACTTATTGTCACTCTACACTCACAGCTGAGTTCTATGTTCCATGTGGGATTTTCCTGATTTTCTAAGTATCTTCCTTACTGACTTTTTTTTTTTTTTTTTTTTGAGACAGGGTCTCACTATGTTGCCCTCATTAGAGTGCCACGGCGTTACAGCTCACAGCAACCTCAAACTCTTGGGCTTATACAATTCTCTTGTCTCAGCCTCCCAAGTAGGTGGGACTATAGGAGACCGCCACAATGTCTGGCTATGTTTTGGTTGTAGTTGTCATTGTTGTTTAGGAGGCCCGGGCCAGGTTCGAACCCACCAGCCCTCATGTATGTGGCCAGTGCCCCAACCACTGAGGTATGGGTGCCAAGCCCTTAATGACTTCTTAAATAACTGTAACTGTGAAGTTAAAGAAATAACAAAAGTCCTAAATTAAAAATTAAAGCTAAGATTATATTTTCAAATGCATTATCCATTAAGGTGGGCATTATAAGAAACTATACATTTCTATCTTTTTAACACATTTCTGTAAATTTACTTGTTTGAATGCTTCATAATCTGCATTAATTGTTTTAACATATTTTTGAAGAGATAAATGAAATATATATATATATAAAATTTGGAGTCAAGTCTAAAGCATAGGGAAGTTATCAGGAAATAATTTTATCTTCGATCAATGTAATAAGTTATAAAGTTAAAGCCATGTATAAATATATATTACTTAACTGAATCTGAATAATGTTACATGCATAATTTTCCAATAGTAAATACTCAAACTGGTGTCATATCCCTGCAAAAATGTTTGTTTTAGAAAGTGATCTCATGTGGGTAACATTTTTCTTTCTTTTTTTTGGCCAGGGCTGGGTTTGAACCCGCCACCTTCAGGATACGGGACCGGTGCTCTACCCCTTAGAGCCACAGGTGCCACCCAACATTTTTCTTAGATACTATAAAATCGCTTATCTGTAGTTTAAAGTTACTAACATAGAATCATTTTACCCTGAAGTCTAATTAGATTAATTACTGATAGAAAGTTTCCATATAATAGAAATTTTCCTTGTTCACTCACATCCAGTTCTTCTGTCCTTCTAGACACATGACTGGATTTCACTTTCCTCCTATAATTAGGCAGGGCCATGTGACTAGTTCTGACCAGCAGGATGTAAGGAATAGTAGTGTACATGACTTCTTGGCTGAGATAGTGTAAAGCCCATATACAATCTCAGTCTCTGTTCTTCTGCTACAACCAAGAAGACCACATGTTCCATACATAGGATGAAGCTGCAGGTATGGAATGCGTAATACATCAGCCTGATCTCAGAGTAGCCTAGCCCCTTCCAGTTCATTCTCGTCATGATGGGTGAACAAGAAATAACTTCTGTTGTGTTTAGGTATTGAGTCTTTGTGATGGCCTGTTAATATAATATCATGATGAACCAAGCTATAATACTATAAATATGTATGTATTTTCTAATATTTGAACTTAAAGAATGTTGAGTGTCATTTAACTTTATGGTGAGACCTAAGTAATGTGCCAGTTCCATCTTGACTGCTCCCTCTTTTACTACTAATTATTAATTGTCAGGTGAAACACTGACAGCTAACAAAAACACTGGGGTGAGGATTCAAAGGGACTTACTGTTGTGATATAGAGAAAGAATTCTTAAAAGATCCATAAAACAGAAAAAACAAAGCAAAGCAACCAAAAAAAAACCAAACAAACAAAAACCCAAACTAAGGACTTCTTTAATCTATCAGGCTGATGCAAAGTTTCATTCTTTAAGAGTCTTTCTAATAAGGAGCTGGTTTTCCAAATTTCAGTTTAAGTTTAATGTTTAGGCAATATCTTATCTCATAGAAGTAATATCAAATAGTTAAAAGAATTTCATTAACACATTAAAAGATGAATATCACCGTGCTGAGAGAGGGCCTGGACAAAATGGAGAGATAATTTCTGGTGGGAGGTATCATTTGGAAAAGGCGCAGAATAAATCCCAGTCTTATTCCAGACAGGCACTACAGTGTGGAAACTGACATTCTGTAAACCAAATGTGTCATCCAGAAGCAATTCTTTGAGGAAGGAAAGTGATCAAAAAGGAACTAAAGAGGACGAGACAAAAGGGAAGGGCATTCAAATGCATCTATTTCACAACTTTCTGAAATTTAGGCCACTGCCCATATTGACTTTGATTCTGTTATTCTGTTTTTCTTTATCTCCAGCTTCCGAGAACACCTATCAAGCATTCTTAAGATGCACTTATGTATGGAATTCTGTGAAGAAACAAATGAAAATTCATCAGTACAAACCAGTCAGTAGAACCACATTTTTAAATCTCTTTTGGAAGATTTTGCTTCCCTATTCATCTCATGTTAGTCAGAGCTTTAAAATAGTCAGATTACAAACACACTGAAGCTAATAAAATTTGTACATATTTTCCATTATTTCCTCAGTGGTCATGCTAACCTTCTCCTCTAGTTGAAGAGAGATATTGGATTTTATAAAACGGTCTTATTTAAAATATTTTTTAAAATAGACAAAATTACAAGTATCGGCTGTATAATGACCTCACAAAAAGAAGTTCCAGTTAAAAAGTACATCGCCTTATAAAATACCTTTATAAGACGGGAAAAACACTTCTTCTATTTTGTAAGACATTATTTGAGACAAAGTTAAACTTTTATTGTCTTAGTGATGCTCTTTTTATTTTAAAAGAAATGACGTTCACACATTACAACCATTGGCTATCTAAAAGAGGCAATTAAAAAGCATCGACATTAAAATAATTAGTCATAACTGCAGTGAGAGTGAGTCAAAGACTTTAAGAAAAATCACATATCCAGTGAATATTTTGTTAGTTAAACACATAGGTTTGTTCAAATAAATAAAACTGAGTTCCTGGATATTGTAGAGATGCTTGCGGATCATTTTTGGGAAACTCAGACCTAGCTATAACACCTCTGGTTGTCTAAACATAATGAGGGAAAGCATTCCAAATTCAGTCATGCCAGAAACAAAGTGAGACGGAAAATGGAGCAATTTCCAGGACTTTTATTTGCAGTCTTGGGTTTTAGGTCATCTTTTGGAAGTTTATCTTGTCATCTATGAGAAGGTTGTATAGTATTCAGAAGTAATCTAAAGATCCTTGAAAGGTTCTGATTTTTTTCAACATCCTTTCAAATCATTGTCAAAGTCATGGTTATAATTGCGAAATGATGAGATTACTGCTCTTTTCATTAATCTTCTAGGGCAGCTGTAACAAAATACCTGGTAGCTTAAACAACGAACATTTGTTTTATCACCTTTCTGGAGCCTGGAAATCTAAGACCAGGGCCAGGAGGTCAGGTTTTTCCTGAGGACTCTCCCATGTGTTTGCCAATGGCCTCCTTCTTTCTGTGCCCTTAAATGGACTTTTCTCTGTTGTATGCACATTCCTGGTATCTCCCCTTCTTCTTAAAAGGACACCAGTCATTTTGGATCAGGGGATCCCCATATGACTTAAGTTCACCTTATTTATCTTTTTAAAGGCTTTCTCTTCTACTATAGTCATATTCTAAGATACTGAGGATTGGGACATCAACATAGACATTTGTGGGAGTGGGCATGATTCAGTTCATAACAACCATGCAAATGTAAACATCAAACTTTTGAGAATAAGAAGACATAAGTCAGGGAGGGAGAATTCAAAAGGATTATAAGCAATAATGCTTTGGACTGAGCTTATATTGGCTTGTAAGAACTAATTATAACATTCTGAGAAATTTTTCAAGCTTTATTTTTAAAATAGCCAGTATTAACAATTAAATTTGTATAGTGTTAGCATTAAGTAACATGAAAAATGAAGTTAGTATTCATTCCTCTTATTTTCCTGCACTTTACTACTTTCTATGTTCTTAAAGTTTTGTGTTAATTGTATTTTTATGGTTGAAATGCTATAGAATGATGTGCCACTCTTCATCTCTTTCAAATTTTGGATTCACATGATGTTGGTAGCCTAAAATCAGACACCTTTTTAGTATTGCTATAAATCATGACTAATTTTTTTATTCCCTTCATTCCCCCAGGATCCAGTTGTTAAATATTTACCTGCACTCTATGATCACAAGGAAAAATATTTATGATAATTGAGTGTTCTGAGTAGAAAAAAGGTATATTTGGATGGGCAATTCCCTCATTATTTATTTATTTAGTTTTTGTAGAGACAGAGTCTCACTTTATGGCCCTCGGTAGAGTGCTGTGGCCTCACACAGCTCACAGCAACCTCCAACTCCTAGGCTTAAGCGATTCTCTTGCCTCAGCCTCCCATGTAGCTGGGACTACAGGCGCCCGCCACAATGCCCAGCTATTTTTTGGTTGCAGTTTGGCTGGGGCCGGGTTTGAACCCGCCACCCTCGGTATATGGGGCCGGCGCCTTACCGACTGAGCCACAGGTGCCGCCCCATTATTTATTTATTTATTTTATTATTATTATTATTTTTTTGCAGTTTTTGGCCAGAGCTGGGTTCGAACCCTCCATCTCCCATATATGGGGTCAGCACTCTACTCCTTTGAGCCACAGGTGCCGCCCCCTCATTATTTATTACTATAGACATTGAAAAGGTGAAAAGGCTAAAAGGGTAACTATTAAAAAACACAAAATGTGTTCACAATGTTCTACCTGATGAATCAAAAATTTTTTTATTTCATATTGATATGAGAGTACTAATGTTTAGTTTACACTGTTTTAATTTCTAAGGTAAAGTTCAAGTTGTAGTTGGGCTCTTCCCCCAGGGTCAGGCTGAGCACCAGATGAATAAAATCTTAAACAGCAGAGGTTAGTAGTGTATTCCGTGAACCTACATGAAAATCTTATTCTGCCAGGCACTTAACTTCATACACATCATTTGGTCTCTCTTGAGATCATTCCTTCTGTGATGTGACAATAGTGTTTGCTTCTTAAAGATATTGAAAGAACAAATAGTGTGACACATGTAAAGTGCTTTACACAATGCCTGGCACATAGCACAGCAGCATATTTCACAGGGCCTGGCAATTACAACCCCACTGAGAGGCAACTAATGTTAGTGAAGACGCGTCTTTATTGGACACATGACTGAGGACATCTTTGAGAGTTGTAAGAAAGCAGGAGCTCTTTGAGGTACAGAAGGCATGGATGACAAAAGGAAGCTCAGCCACTAAGCACAGAAATAGAACTTGATAAACTATTTTCCAGTTACCCACTGGTCTGGAAAGAACCATTATTTTCCTTTGTGAAGGTGCTATTCCCTTTTTGCTCAGACCCTGGCTGTATCCCAGAAGGTATTAAAGATTTATTTTCTTCACAAACGGATCCAATCTTTCTCTTAAGCTCTGAGCTAATGACAGCTTGGCAATTTTATAACAGCAATACGTGGAGATCTTAAAAACACACCTCTTATATATAAGACTGAAGACAGTATAACCGATAAGGCTGCTGCACCTGGAAATCCATCTGTACAGCTGTGCGGGAGGCGTGCTTCCCGGGAAGGTCTCTCAGCCAGGTGGAATACTAATGCTGCTCTTTCTCGGGAGACATAAGACTTCTGGCAGGTCAGTTGGGCTCAGGACTCCCCACCAGCCTTGCTGAAGGTCTGCAGAACTTCACATTACAATGACTATGCTAGGCTTTGTTCAACTAACCTTTATTTTGTTCCCGCTCTCCTGCATAAGGATCATAACTACATTGAGATGTAAGAGGTCTTCCAGCCTCCTCTGATTTCCTATTTTCCATCAAAGGAAATTCCCCTAATAAATCCCTTCCTGTTTAATTCTATCTTGCTGTCTAATTCTCGAGTGATCTCAGAATGGTTCAACAAAACAGTTGGTAAGACTGATGCAGATGACTGGCTCAAACCACTGCCCAGCAGGTGCAAAGGACACCATCCAGGCACATGCAGTCCCTGGAACTCAGTGGAGAAAAAATGGTCCCAGTGGAGGAGAATGATGTGACAGATTTAATCATGAAAGAGTTAGAAACATACGGGTAAAGGGAAGCCCACAAAGACAGTGGCATTGGCTGGCTACTGAGTTGTACTAATGACATATAAAGGGAAAATGAGAAGCCAAGGGACTTTAAAATGCAAATGGTGGCTATATGTGAGAAGGAAAAGGAACTTCCAAAATGAGGCCTTATCGCTTGCGGCAGAGAAGCAGGCAAGGCTGAATGGCGGGCGTAGGCTCTAACTGTCAGAGCTCCAGAGAAGTGAAAGTGCACAGCCCGGGCAAGTCTATTATGTCCTCATGGGAATAACTTGGGCCTTGAAATATGGGATGATGCTAATAACTGGATGGATATGAGGGTTGCCTCTGCAGCTCCTCTGAACCGTCCATGCTTGCAGAGGTAGCCCATCCTTTCCTAGTAAGAAGTAGCACTCTGTGGTGCTACAACATGAAGAAGAGGCCACCCCAAGTTGAGGCACCCTGCATCTCCTTCAGGAGCTGGCTTTACATCCTGTCCTCACTGCCAGGCAAAAAGCTAGAGGTAAATCTAGCAAGACATGGATGGAGCACGTGCTATGCCTGATATAGGAAGAAAGAGACTAAATTTCAAATGATTTGCAAGAAATTAGCCAGAATGTACCAGCAAGAGTCAGGAGAATATTTCTTTTCTTTTTTTTTTTTTTAATTGTTAAACCACAGCTGTGTACATTAATGCAATCAAGGGGTACAATGTACTGGTTTCATATACAATCTGAAATATTCTCATCAAACTGTTCAACGTAGCCTTCATGGCATTTTCTTAGTTATTGTATGTAGACATTTGTATTCTGCCTTTAGTAAGTTTTGCCTATACCCATTCTAAGATGCACCGTAGGTGTGGCCCCACCCTTGCCCTCCTTCCACCCTAACCTCCCCCCTCCCTTCCCCTTCCTTGGCCCTTTCCCCACACTCTTGAGCTATAGTTGGGTTATAGCCTTCATGTGAAAGCTATAATTTAGCTTCATGGTAGGACTGAGTACATTGGATACTTTTTCTTCCATTCCTGAGATACTTTGCTAAGAAGAATATGTTCCAGCTCCATCCATGTAAACATGAAAGAGGTAAAGTCTCCATCTTTCTTTAAGGCTGCATAATATTCCAGGGTATACATGTACCAAAATTTGCTAGTCCATTCATGGGTCGATGGGCATGTGGGCTTCTTCCATGACTTAGCAATTATGAATTGGGCTGCAATAAACATTCTGGTACAGAGGTCTTTGTTATATTGTGATTTTTGGTCTTCTGGGTATAAACCTAGTAAAGGAATTATAGGATCAAATGGCAGGTCTATTTTTAGGTCTCTAAGTATTCTCCAAACATCCTTCCAGAAGGAACGTATTAGTGTGCATTCCCACCAGCAGTGTAGAAGTGTGCCCTTATCTCCACATCCATGCCAACATCTCTGGTTTTGGGATTTTGTTATGTGGGCTACTCTTACTGGGGTTAGGTGATATCTCAAAGTGGTTTTGATTTGCATTTCTCTGATGATTAAGGATGATGAGCTTTTTTTCAGGTGTTTGTAGATCGTGCATCTGTCTTCTATAGAGAAGTTTCTCTTCAAGTCCCTTGCCCATCCTGAGATGGGATCATGTGTTCTTTTCTTTCTAATACGTTTGAGTTCTCTGTGGATTCTGGTTATTAGACCTTTATCAGAGGTATAACCTGAAAATATTTTCTCCTATTCTGAGGGCTGTCTGCTTGCTTTACTTACTACCCTGTTTCCCCGAAAATAAGACAGTGTCTTATTTTAAGGTGTGCTCCCAAAGATTCGCTAGGTCTTATTTTCAGGGGACGTCTTATCTTTCCTGCAAGTAGGTCTTATTTTTGGAGGATGTCTTATTTTCAGGGAAACAGGGTATGTTCTTGGCTGTGCAGAAGCCTTTTAGTTTGATCAGGTCCCAGTAATGTATTTTTGATACTGCTTCAATTGCCTGGGGAGTCCTCCTCATAAAATATTCACCCAGGCCAATTCCTTCAAGAGTTTTCCCTGCACTTTCTTCAAGTATTTTTATAGTTTCGTGTCTTAAGTTTAAATCTTTTATCCAGTGAGAGTTTATCTTAGTTAATGGTGAAAGGTGTGGGTCCAGTTTCAATCTTCTACAGGTTGTCAGCCAGTTCACCCAGCACCATGTGTTAAATAGGGAATCTTTTCCCTACTGGATGTTTTTAACGGGCTTGTCAAAGATCAAATAACGGTAAGTAGCTGGATTCATCTCTTGGTTCTCTATTCTGTTCCAGACATCTGCTTCTCTATTTTTGTGTCAATATCATGCTGTTTTGATCACTATCGATTTATAGTACAGTCTCAGTTCTGGAAGGTGATTCCTCCTGCTGTGTTTTTATTGCTGAGTAATGTTTTGGCTATTCGAGGTTTTTTCTGATTCCATATAAAACGAAGTATTATTTTTTTCAAGATCTTTAAAATATGACAATGGAGCTTTAATAGGAATTGCATTAAAATTATGTATTGCTTTGGGTAATATTGACATTTTAACAATGTTGATTCTTCCCAGCCATGAGCATGGTATGTTTTTCAATTTGTTAACATCTTCAGCTATTTCTTTTCTTAAAGTTTCATAGTTCTCTTTGTAGAGATCTTTCACGTCCTTTGTTAGGTATACTCCCAAATATTTCACCTTCTTTGGCACTACTGTGAAAGGCATAGAGTCCTTGACTGTTGTTTCGGCTTGGTTGTTGTTGGTATATATAAAGGCTACAGATTTATGTAGCCTGAGACATTACTGTATTCCTTGATCACTTCTAAAAGTTTTGTAGTAGAATCCCAAGTGTTTTCCAGATATATGATCATATCATCTGTGAAGAGTGAAAATTTGATCTCTTTTGACCCTATGGATACCCTTGATCGCCTTTTCTTCCCTAATTGCAATGGCTAAAACTTCCATTACAATGTTAAAGAGCAAAGTAGACAATGGGCAACCTTGTCTGGTTCCTGATCTAAGTGGAAATGATTTCAGTTTAACTCCATTCAATGCGATATTGGCTGTGGGTTTGCTGTAGATGGCCTCTATCAGTTTAAGAAATGTCCCTTCTATACCGATTTTCTTAAGTGTTCTGATCATGAAGGGATGCTAGATATTATCAAAAGCTTTTTCTGCATCAATTGAAAGAATCATATGGTCCTTATTTTTTAGTTTGTTTATGTGCTGAATTACATTGATAGATTTACGTATATTGAACCAGTCTTGAGACTCTGGGATAAATCCCACTTGGTCATGGTGTATAATTTTTTTGATGTGTTGTTGGATTCTGTTTGTTAGGATCTTATTGAGTTATTTTAGCATCAGTATTCATTAGTGACATTGGTCTATCATTTTGTTTTCTTGTTGGGTCTTTCCCTGGTTTGGGGATCAAGGTGATGTTTGCTTCGTAGAATGTGTTGGGTACTATTCCTTCTTTATCTATATTTTGGAAGAGGTTTAGTAATATAGGTACTAGTTCTTCTTTAAAGGTTTGGTAGAATTCTGACATAAAGCCATCTGGTCCTGGGCTTTTCTTTTTAGGGAGATTTTGTATAGTTGATGCTATTTCAGAACTTGATATAGGCCTATTCAACATTTTCACTTCGTTCTGGCTAAGTCTTGGTAGGTGGCGTACTTCCAGGTATTGGTCAATTTGTTTCAGATTTTCATATTTCTGAGAGTAGAGTTTCTTGTAGTATTTGTTAAGAACTTTTTGAATTTCTAAGGGGTCTGTTGTTATTTCATCATTACCATTTCTGATTGATGAAATTAGAGATTTTACTCTTTTTTTCCTGGTTAGGTTGGCCAAAGGTTTATCTATTTCATTGATCTTTTCAAAAAACCAACTTTTGAATTCATTCATCTGTTGTATAATTCTTTTGTTTTCAATTTCATTTAATTCTGCTCTGATTTTGGTTATTTCTTTTCTTCTGCTGGGTTTGGGGTTGGAGTGTTCTTCCTTCTCCAGTTGCTTGAGATGTCCCATTAAGTTATTAACTTCCTCTCTTTCCATTTTCTTGAGGAAGGCTTGCAGTGCTATAAATTTCCTTCTTAGGACTGCCTTTGCAGTATCCCAGAGGTTCTGGGAATTCGTGTCTTGATTGTTGTTTTGTTCCAAAAATTTGGTGATTTCCTTCTTAATCTTGTCTATAACCCATCTATCCTTCAGCATAAGGTTGTTTAGCTTCCATATTTTTGTATGGGTATGCAGGTTCTTGTTGTTATTTTGTTCAACTTTTATTCCATGATGGTCTGAGAAGATGCAAGAAATAATTTCTGTTTTTTTAAATTTGCTGAGGTTATATTTGTGGCCTAGGATGTGGTTGATTTTGGAGTATGTTCTGTGGGCTGATGAGAAGAATGCATATTCGGTTTTGTTGGGATGAACTGTTCTGTAGATGTCTGTTAAGTCCAGAAGTTGAATGGTTAAGTTTAAATCTACAATTTCTTTGCTTAGCTTCTTTTTGGAGGATCTATCCAGCACTGCTAAAGGGGTGTTAAAATCTCCAACTACCTTGGAACTGGAGGGAAGCTGTTACTCGGCCGCCATCTTGCTTCACCCCCCTCCAGGAGAATATTTCTCTTATTGCATTTTTAGAGAATTCTTGGTAAAACTGGTGAAGTAAGAATTCAATAGGTTAGGGTCATTTTCCCAAGACACAGAATTTAAGCTCTTGCAAGGACTTCAGAGAACAATTGTGCTGAGGTGGCTCTTAGAAGTGTGGACATAATGATTGCCAAACTCAGAAGTAGAAGTGTCTGAGAACTGCTGGCAGATGGCAGAGGAAGTAATAAAGAAGCAGAGGAAATATGCATATTGGAATGGATGCATTATGCATAGTCAGAATACCCTGCAGATAACTGTGTTCCAGAGCGGAAACCAGAGGGATATATCATTCACCAAACCATCATGCAAAATTGGGCCCAAACCCTAGCCTTCACCCAAGAACCCTGAAACCTCTTTCTGCCCCAGGCCCCTGACTCAAACTATTACCTGAAGAGGGTCCCTAAGCCCAGCCCTCACTGAAGGGCCTCATCCTTTTTATCTCTCAGGCCCTCTGATCCCAATTCATGAAGCAGGGGCATACCCCAAGCCCTCCATCCAGGACCTTAAACCATGTTCATCCTTCCAGGCCCCACACCATAATTACCACCTGAAGCCAGGCCCTACCCATAGCTCTCACTATAGGCAACCAAACCCTCATCATCTCCCAGGCCCCCAGATCATAATTCTTACCCAATTCCAGGCTCTAACCTGAGCCCTCACCCAAATGCTTTGAACCCTCTTCATTCTATAGGCTGCCCTGATGGTAATTACTACGCAATCCCAGGCTCTAACTCTAGCCTTCACCCCAGGGGCACAAACTCTCTTCATCCCACAGACTTCCCTGACTCTAGCCATCATATGAAGCCAGGCCCTAACCTAAGCCTCTTCCCAGGGGCTCTCTGCATCCTGCAGGCCACCCTAATGTAATTATCACCTGAGGCCAGGCCCTAATCCTATCCCTCAACCAAGGGCCCTGAGCCCTCTTCATCACCCAGAACCCCTGACTGTAATTATCATTTGAGGCCAGGCCCTAACCCTAGCTCTCAACAAAGAGGGCCAAAACCACTTTACCCCCAATGCTGCCCTGATCCTAACCATCTTCACAGGATCATGAAGTTAGGCCCTAACCCTAGTCCTCACCCCAGGGCCCTAAACCATCTTTATCCTGAATGGCCTTTAACAGTAATTATCACCCAAAAGCCATCATTAATGCACTTGTAAGAGAGACACCGTGTATTATTAAGTTCATTAGTGAAGCCGGGTCTGATGCTAGAAGAGGCATTCACAGAACCAGAGTATGAATATCCATGGAGTCACAGAGGGAAGATTGAGGTAACAAACTGCCAGAATCCAGGAGGCAGCAATTACTGTCATGAGCATTAAGGTTGGATGAAAAACCCAAAGCTTGACTCGATGGGTGTTGTGGAGATCATAAATAGAGCAATGGTCTCTATGTATGAAATAAATGGACAGCCTCCTTAGGTACTGCTTAACACTGAAAACCTATGAAAGGGGTAGAAATGTAAGGCTTGTTGCCAGATTTAACAAAGTTATTAGATCTGAAACTTATTAATGGAAGAGATGCCTTGGTCCCTAGCAGACAGGGGCTTGATGTAGTTGACCTGACTGGTTCACTGAAGGGACAGTTTTATATCAGGAGCTTAGTGTATGGTTCTACTACAGAAAATATGGACATTTAGTTGCATTCCTATCTAGGTGGGCCTTGGAAAGCAAAAACTTTACCACCCACAGTGCTCATTCCATTTATCTGACCATTGTCCTGTTCTGGGGTAGCCAATATGGAGGGTGGTTAAAGTCAATGGGCAAGGCATCCGTATGTCTCTCTCATGATGGATGCTTTTGGGTAGTTGTGAACATGTGAGACAAATATCTTTATACTTTACGTCCACTGAACATAAAGTACATGAACCTAACTCTATACCTGACCTTGCTGTATTTCATCTTTCAGGTCTTTTCCTTTAAGATTCTTGTTTAGATGAGCTGTTGCTCAAGAATCTACAGATACTCTCATTTCAGGCTATTTCAACACAAAGTACATGACTAGGTACCTGGCTTCCAGCTCCTTCCACTGGAAAGTTTCTCCTTTCTGTGGTCTTTCATATGAATGGGGTATACTTTTGCCACCTTTCATTTATGACTTCTACACCTGTACCTAACCATCCCAACTATAAATCAGGCTTAGGCTTGCTGTTAAAACATTTCATGGTATTCCCCTTGGCAATCTGGTGACCACAGTGATATTCAGCAATGAGGTATGTAGCGCTTTTTCTAGGATGAATCTATAAACTTAATTTTCCAACCTCATATAAGTGCTACAAATATAGAATTTGTTCACACTCTCAGTTCCTCCAAGAAGCAGATGCCAAGATCAGAATAAACTGTGTAAGGATAAAGTTACACCGAAAACCCTTGAGTAAGATAAAATGAGAGGGAGCCTGAGAAGTCTAGAACTATCAGTGATGCAAGTTTGACCACAACTAAAGGAGAGATGGAGAAAAGTTCGGGTGCAAGGGTCTTAGATTTCTTTGCAGTTTTAGGAATATTTGATAAAACTGTTGAGTAGTCCTCCAGCCAAAGCTGCCCTTCAAGAATCCTGTGTTGTCCAAAAGTAAAAGTGCCACAACATCCCTGCTGTATTCAGGCACTGGCCAGGAGCAGTTCATGAGAAGCATGGCTTCTGCTGTAATGTACAGATTTTGGAGCCAGCCTCCAGGCTCCTTGATCAGTTATGCTCCCTACAGTTGAAGTAGTTGAAGGTCTTCTAGGCACAGGCCCTTGACCCCCACACCTAGTGTAATTCTTTAACTTCAGGTTTAAGACAGAACATAAGATTAACCTCCAAGGGTTAAAGTAATATTATATGAAATAACATAAATGAAATTTATTTATTTAAAATAAATATCACTCCATCTCTAAAAAAATAGCTAGGCATTGTGGTGGGCCACTATAGTTCCAGCTACTTGGGAGGCTGAGGCAAGAGTATCACTTGAGCACAAGAGTTTGAGGTTGCTGTGAGCTATAGTGCCATGGCACTCTACTTAGGGCAACAAAGTGAGACTATCTCAAAAATAAATAAATAAATATCACTCCTTTCAATTATCTAAAAATATTAAAGTGTTTGAAGTGCAAACTAATTGATGATGTCAAAATTTCCATCTGGAGTATCTGTGGACACCAGTCTAGGCTGAAGGCTGGAAGCCAAGAAACTCTCTTGGAGTTTCTATGGCAAGCATACTGCTTTTACCTAGATGTTAGATTTACCTGGGGTGTCTTTGGATGGTCATGTTCCTAGAGATAACACGGAGGGCTAAAGCATTCCTTACCACTTTGCAAGCTTTCCTTTAGCACTGCTATTGGTTCTTAAGTTTGTTGCTTGGAAAAATGGGCTGTATCTTACAATTTTTATAGACCCTAGCTGGCAATAAATGAGTGTACTCATCAAAGGTCATGGTGAAAAAAAGAGTTAGTCATACTGCTTTCTTGCTGAGAGCCAAGATGTTGACATCTATTAAATCATTCTGAAGACAAAGATCCCAAGACAGAAATGGAAAGTCAGAGGTTGTGCCTATCAGGTCTCTGCATCATGGTTTCTGGGTCTTACTGGAGTCCATAAGCCTCAATGATTGCAGCTATGGTCTGAATTTTATCAATAGCCATTCTTGGGAAGCTAAGAGCAGAGAGGGTGAGAAACTTCTGACAGTGGGATTCGGACTGTTTCTCAGAACAGTCCTTGGACTGTGGTAAATAAACTCATAAACTAAGAAATTCTCCTCTGAAAGAATCAAAGAGTCTAAAGAAGATGGTCAGAGTTCAATTTTTAAGTGAGATAAAACTTGTCTTCTAAAACCCATGCGTAAAGTTTGAAGGAGTCAGACTTTTATATAGGTCTCAAGGTATCAGGAAATAATCCGTTGATCCCGCTCTGGAAAGAAAACAAGGAAAATAGCACAGAATCTGAATATTATCACATATCTATAAGGTTAGGTTTTAATAAGAATTGCAACTGTTAAAGAAAAGAAATACCCACACATGTATTGATGCCATTTAAAGCCTTATAACGAGGACATCACAAGATAATCTGATCACAAGGTAAGAAGTTTTATGATTAACCTTCAGCTATCTTTGCAACCAAAAGCAAATACCTAGAGTTTCTGGGATTTTGTTTTACTTTTATTGCTATTTAGGAAAAAATTGGACAACCTTTAAGTTTTTATAAATGGATTTTAGAAGCTTTTTGACCTCTTCGCTTTTGTCCCCCCTTTCTCTTCCTCACCTTTCTGGTACAGAAAGTCTGCTTTATGATATTACTTAATTTCTTTGCTGTTCCCAAGAAATATTTAAGAAACCCTCCAAACGAACTTGATTGTTAGGTGAACATGGTCTGACATTAGTGCTATAATGTTTGCCTATTCATTTTCTTAGGTAACAGGCTCAGCAGATATTGACTTTCTCTCTCACTATTTTAATGAATCTTGCCTGAAACTAAGCCTGGTTACAATGAACAGTCTCAGGTAAAGGAGTACAATCAAAGGTATACAATGAGCCCTAAAGAAATACCCGAATCAAAATAATTTTAATTAATTTGAAGTAAACCTACACTTGATAGCACTTTTAGGAGGATGGAAAATGTGAAACTCAAAGATTGCTACCTGATTCCCTCAAAGTGAAAATCTTGGCCTAATAGTCCCAATTGCCTGCCCTTTCAGAAATACAAAGGGCAGATACTTGCTATTCTAGTTTAACCATTCTACTCCCTTTATTTAAAGTCTTCATTGTCCCTCCTTTGCCTGTGCAACTACTTAGACTATATTTTGAGGTGATTTATGCCTTAGCTCCATTCTATCTGTCTGGTCCTTTTTTCTCTTTTCTCCATACATACTGTACCAACTATGGAAAAGAGCTCTGGAACTAGTCCACAGAATCCAGCCTCTACCCCTTTGCTTATGCCAAAAAAGTTCTTTCCTAAACAGCTTTAATTTTCAGACTTATGTGGCTCTCGTGATTCATCTAAGGTGGCAGAAAATTTCCCCTGATCATCCCCAAAGTTATTCTATATCCCTTCTTCTAATTCATAATCTATATATTTTTACATAAACCATTATTCAGGTAATGTGAATCAAAGGCTCCGAAAGATGGAGAGCAGCTTTTTTTTTTTTTTTTTTTGTAGAGACAGAGTCTCACTGTACCGCCCTCGGGTAGAGTGCCGTGGCGTCACACAGCTCACAACAACCTCTAACTCTTGGGCTTACGCGATTCTCTTGCCTCAGCCTCCAGAGCAGCTGGGACTACAGGCGCCCGCCACAATGCCTGGCTATTTTTTTGTTGCAGTTTGGCCGGGGCTGGGTTTGAACTCGCCACCCTCAGCATATGGGGCTGGTGCCCTACTCACTGAGCCACAGGCGCTGCCCGGAGAGCAGCTTTTTGGAAGGACAGGCTGAGGCTGAGGCTAAGCATCCTCAGTTGAAAACATCCCTGGGATACAGAATTTATTTCTTAGGATATATACAGCACCCAAGAGGTGTTGCAGTCTGGGGGGCCAGCATGCTAGGAGTAAAACACTTTAGGAATATGGAACCTAGAGGTTGGGACATCCTGGAGGTTGCAGCTTCCTGCAGGTACAATATCCTAGGCATCTAGTCCAGTCATAGGATTAGGACAAAACTTGCTCATGGGTCCATAAGAAAATTGCTGAAGCTCCCATTTGATCCTGCAATCCCATTAATAGGCATCTACCCAGAAGAAAAAATCATTTTATCATAAGGACATTTGCACTAGACTGTTTATCACACTCAATTTATAATCGCCAAAATGTGGAGACAGCCTAAATGCCCAACAACCCAGGAATGGATTAACAAGCTGTGGTATGATAGCATGGAATACTATTCAGCCATTAAAAAAAGATGGAGACTTTACATCTTTTGTATTAACCTGGATAGAGTTGGAACACATTCTTCTTAGTAAAGTATCACAAGAATGGAGGAGCAAGAATCCAATGTACTCAATTCTAATATGAAGAAACAGTAGATGATCTAATACGGGGTGGGGGGTGGGGGAATGAGGAAGCAATGAGAAGGCACGAGGGAGGGGAATGGGAGGTCACAGTGTAATGGCACACCTCTTAGGGGCGGGACACAATTATAAGAGGGACTTTACCTAACAAACTTTACCTAACACAGTGTAGCCTAACTCTTTGTTCCCTCAATGAATCCTCCCCCCTCAAAAAAACAAAAAAAATTGCTAAGAAAACTATTAAGAAGCAGCATCCAGTAGAAATAAAAACCCAAAACTAAGATAAATTCTGGGCTATAAATGTGAAAGAAGTGGTCAGAAGGAGATAAACTTATTAAAGCTGTGGTTTAACAAATAGGAAATCAGACGAGATTGTTAGAATCACAGAGTGGAGTAGATCTGCCCTCCAAAGCAGAGGTCTTCACTCTGAACAACTCATGCAGCCACCTTATTCTCAGAGAAGTGGGAGTGGCTACTTTTTCTGGGATCTTTGAGAGATGGAGGGAAGTCATCACCTTTAAGGATAAAAGGCTTACAGCATGTATTTTATTCTTTATGTTTTAGGTATTTGTGTTATTGTCTTGTCTTTCTTATGACATGCTCTTAAATGATAAGGGGAGTTTGTTTTTGGATTTTCTCTTTCTCTTTTCTTATGGTATTAAGGGAATACATGACTTAGTTGTATACAAGATACTTGAGAATGAAGACAAACTAAACGACTCAATGAAAAAATGAAGGAAT
Organism: Nycticebus coucang; assembly: GCF_027406575.1. Classification (NCBI taxonomy): domain Eukaryota; kingdom Metazoa; phylum Chordata; class Mammalia; order Primates; family Lorisidae; genus Nycticebus; species Nycticebus coucang. The sequence goes on along the minus strand of NC_069780.1, from coordinate 163,168,335 downwards.
TTACCCCAAATAGGGATCATCCTCTTTAATTTTCAGTGAGAAACTAGATCAATGAATGATAGGAAGATAGGGTTTTTCTTTATACTTTAAGACTAAGTTTTAAATAAAGAACTTCATTCTAAAGATCATTCACAGATAATTAGATATTTGCATGCCATATGTTTAAAAGAGAAATGTGTCACCTACTGATTTTGTTAGAAAATTGGCTCATGGATTCCATAGACTGAATATTTGAAAGAAAAAATGTAACATCAACAGTTACTGTGTAGATTTCTAGTTTAGTGATTTCTAAACTTTGTTGATTGCACATTAGTATTAGTAAAAATAAAATCTGATCAAGGATCCTCAATATATGTCTTTATGTATATACATTGTGTACTTGATACTACTTATGTATATTATAAAACCTAAACGAACATAGACATCACAAAATAAGATAAAGGTGAAATGAAAAACATTGTAAGTTCTTGCTAATGATGATAGTTTTTCATGTTTTTGTGATTTTATAAAGAAGGTGAATTACAGAATGAGTAGACTGCATTCTGGACCAAGCCTGCCAGCATTAGACTCTAGCTCTCCTACTTACCAACTGTTCAACCCTGGACAAGTTACCCAACCTCTCCATTTTGCTCAGTTTTCCTAACTATAAATGGAATGACCAGAGTTCTTATTTCACTGGGTTGTTGCAAAAATTAAATAACATAGCCCATTAAGTACCTGGAACTGTACCTAGCACATAACAAATGTTTAATTAATAATATCAACTATTCTTATTGGCTAGTATCTCCTATAGAGAAGGATTCAACACTAACGGTAATAAAAGGATATCTGTATTTTAAAGGACGCCTTAGTGATTTATTTCAATTGTCTTGGGCTGGTTTCCTGTCATATCTAATTTGGCCATTGTTGCTTATTCCTCATAATATTGCCAAGGAAACACTGTACTGAGAATAAGAAGGTTTCAGATCTGTCATTTTATCATTTGCTTTTACTTTCGCTATTAGTATAAACTTCAATTCATGGTTTCTCAAGAAGAATCCAGTTAATCCATATTTTACTGTCTCATTCTAAATGTATTTAAAATCCACAAAGCCATTCAAGTGATTACTAGCAAACTACATTAAGTCACAATATCTTGAATTTGAAGGAGTGATGGAAAGTCCCTACTGACCTCAGCAAGGCAGCAATTCCAGACAAGGCACAAAATACATGAGTAAGTCCATCTTGGACCCTAAAGATCAATCTATCTACTGTTTGGATGCAACTGAGTGACCTCAGTCAACACCACATGAAGCAGAAGAATTGCCCACCGACACCTGCCTTAATTCTCGACTCACAAAATTTTCAAGAAAAGAATACAATGGTTATTGTCTCAAGCCACTAGGTTTTAGGGTAATTTCTTATTCAGTAATAAAGAGATAAACAGAAAGACAGTGGTGTCCTCCAACTGTCCTTTGAAATCAAGATATTATGACTTAATGTAATTTGCTTGTAATGCATGGTCACTATATTCTAAAATGCAGAATCAGTTAGACTTTGCCTAATTCACTGATTATATGTATACTAAGGGTGTTAAGTTTTAAAATCTGTGCAACCCACATTTGAAAGTACTACAGTGGTCAAAAATGGTACTCTAGTAGTTTTTCTCAGGTTAAGAAAAATTTTCTCTTTCTATGCCGATGGCTCTGGCATAGAATTTCTCTATAGGAAAACTGCAATAAGATGAAAATCGTATCTATTGATTTCTTGTACGACAAGTATCGTTGAGTAGTAACATTACACAAATCATAAAGAGAGCTTACTCAAAGGGACGTTTTCTCAGACTGAGCTATTTTATTTATAGTGAGACCTGTAGTTTATTCTACTTGCTATATCCTTTCAAATATCTCTAGAGATGTCTACTTACTCTGACTTTCTTATTTATCTGTCTCTAATTTCAATTTCTTAATAGCTTACTCTACTGCGCTGATGACTCCTGTATACATTAGTGATAACAAGGATCTTTGGGTAAGTTTGTTCTAATAACCATATATAGTCTTGCTCTGCTTATTGTACTATGTTTAACTTAAAATATATTGCTAAAAAATAATAAATATTATTTATTGCTATAAAGACTGTGAAGATTTTGTTAGGTATTAAATTACTCTCTAAATATATGATATTAATATACTGTTATATATTTAGAGAGTAATTTGATACCTAACAAAATGAAAAGCTCACCAATTTTGATAGTTATTCACTATATTTATTCGGCAAAAGAATATCAGGATATTTGTTATTGGATAAACCTAAAACTATCTTAAGTTTCTACCAGTTATTCAGTTAAGACCTGCTTTTTGCCTGGACCCCTTCCCTAGTTTTCTGTTTAGCCCATGACATACTCCAAAATATCTTGGTTTAGGCAATAAATTACATGGTCACTCTTCTAATATAGAAATTTTAAATAAATTAAGAAAGGCAACATACAAATTTTACTTTTATTTGCTCCCTTTCATTGTTATTTGGCTTTTTTTGCTATGTTTATGTACAATTCTTATTCTTCTTATTATTTTTTTTATAAAACATGAAACCATTATTCTCTTTAATTCTGTTAATGGTAATAAACTTATATTCCTGCATAAACTATTTGATATTATGTTTTCCTGGTTACTTTCAGTGGAGAAAATTTTTGTTGAATCTAGCCTTTCAATTCTATGATTTTGATGCGGACAGAATTCTAGTGAATTAGGTTTTAATTGTTTTATTGAGGAACTGTGATTTTTTCTATATAGGCAATAATAAAAATCTCTTAGTTGGGTATAACCACAGCAATTGCTAATTTCTTAAGAAGGATATTAATATTTGCTGAATGAAGAAATTTTATGCCTAAAACAATGTTCTCAATTTAAACTGTGATCGTTGGGTGCTAAATATTATGCTGAAAATCAGAAGACCTGGTTAAAAAGAAAAGCTCAGCAGCCCTTTAACATGACCTTGAAAGAGATTAGAATTGAAAGGATAAATGAAAGGTTCTGACAAGGCACAGCTCCCTGTCAGAGTCAGGCTGCTAAGATTCAAATCCTGACCCTTTCCAACTGGAAGTTAGTTGACTTTGCACAATACAGTTAACTTCTCTGTATCAGGTACTATGTATACTTCATTTTTTAATCAGGAAAAAAACTATATATAATTTATAGGTGTATTAGTTGCCCTTGGCTGCTGTAACAAATTGCCACAGTGTTAGTGTTAAAGCATCACAAATTAATTCTCTTATCATTTGAATGAAGGTCTGAAGACAGACAGATTTCATTGAGCTGCAGTTCAAGGTGTCAGCAGGGCTGTGCTGTTCTTTGTCAGAGGAGAAAATCTTGGTTTGTTTTTTTTTTTCTTACTTTTCTAGCTTTCTAGGTCCACTTTCCTGGGCTCGTGGTCCCTGTATCTTCAAAGCTGAAAGTGTAGCATCTTTTTTCTCAGTGCTTCTGTTTCCATCACACCGTCTTCTTTTCTGTATTGTCACATCTCCCTCTGCCTTCTGCACCAAAGGACACTTATGATTGAATTTAGGGCTCACCTAGACAAACTGGGATAATTTCCTCATCTCAAGCTTCTTAATCACATCTGCCGAATCTCCTTTACCATATAAGGTCACGTTCACAGGTTCAGAGATTAGGACCTTGATATATTTGTTGGCCATTATTCAGCAACCACAAATGGTGTTACTGTGGTATGAAAGGAAACAACAAATGTACATTTCTTGTACACTCAACAAATTTTAGTTAGTATTGTTATTGTTACAAAATTCGAAGTGGGAACGTAAAGGTATATCCAGCCAAGTTATCCTTCAAGATCAGAGAATATTCAAACAACAAACGTTCAATGAATAGCATCCAGGAAGTCCTATAATAAATAAATAAGATTATAGTGGAACCTAAGCCACTAATTTTTTTTTTTGTTTTTTTTTTGTGGTTTTTTGGCCAGGGCTGGGTTTGAACCTGCCACCTCTGGCATATGGGACCGGCGCCCTACTCCTTGAGCCACAGGCACCGCCCAGCCACTAATTTTTTTAAGAAGAAAGAATGATAACAGATAAATGATGAGTATTAAATTTTTTCTAAAATAAGACAGCCCAAGACTGTGCTTATTATGGGTATCGAACAGAATATAATGTATGATAAATCTCAAAAACATAAAAAATAATAAAAATATTATTTAAAAAACTAGAAGAAGGGAAGTAGGAGGAAATGAGCATGCTAATTTCTTCATGTCTCTTTTCAGAGATTTAATAAAGATGGCCTAATGTTGCCATATGGATCTAACAAAAGTAAATGCTTTTATCTCAAAATTTCCTATAATCTTATTTTTTAACTACATGAATACATTTGGTGGAAATAATATGTTTTGAGGTGGCTTAATACCTATCTGAAATATTGGAGATCTTGTAGATTTGTTTATCTACTGATAAATTCAATTTTAACACAAATTATAAAATAGTGTTAATGTTATGATCTTATATAGATACAATTAGTTCATCCATCAAACTGTCATGATTCTGTCGGCTATTCAAACATAAAAAGGACCATTCTGAATTAAATGAATATAATCTGTGCTAGTTATTTCATGTGTAGTAGAACTTGAGTTTTTACATAGTTTTCTACTTTCCATATTACTCTTTTATTAATGAAGATTAATTCATAATGACTTTTAAGAACACTATACAATTTATTATTTTCAATACTATTTATTATTATTTATTTTTTTCAATAATATTTATATTTATTATTTTATTATATTCAATAATAATAATAACTCTTTTGGTATCCAAAATTACACCTATTAAGACCACCATGGTTAATTATAGTCACCCTATTTACTATATTTAACATTAATTGATTTTAATTTTCAAAATAGTTAGAAGAGAATAATTTGAATGTGTCTAGCATAAAGAAAAGTTGGTAGATAGCCTGATTACCCTTATTTGATTATATGAATTTATCAAATGATCACACATACCCTGAAAAAATATTTATCTAGTATGTATCATTAAAAATAAATTAATTGAAAAATGTAAGTAAGCACTAAAAATCTCAGTGATCTAAAGGAACAACATTTTTTTTTTTTTTATTGTTGGGGATTCATTGAGGGTACAATAAGCCAGTTACACTGATTGCAATTGTTAGGTAAAGTCCCTCTTGCAATCACGTCTTGCCCCCATAAAGTGTGACACACACCAAGGCCCCACCCCCTCCCTCTGTCCCTCTTTCTGCTTCCCCCCCCATAACCTTAATTGTCATTAATTGTCCTCATATCAAAATTGAGTACATAGGATTCATGCTTCTCCATTCTTGTGATGCTTTACTAAGAATAATGTCTTCCACTTCCATCCAGGTTAATACGAAGGATGTAAAGTCTCCATTTTTTTTAATGGCTGAATAGTATTCCATGGTATACATATACCACAGCTTGTTAATCCATTCCTGGGTTGGTGGGCATTTAGGCTGTTTCCACATTTTGAGGAACAACATTTTTAAAAAATCAAAATTAAAGCAAAGAAATCCAAGATGGACAAAATATGCAAATTTTAAATATATTCAGGATCCATAAAGGTGCCATATTGAGCCTGAGATGGAAGGAAAAACAAAACAAAACTAATAATAATCCTGCCTTTTAAAAATCATTATTATTTCTGTTTATGTTCACTCGCTGTGCACTAGTCCTGGCCTGGTCCTCCTCTGCTTGATATGTTTCACAGTACAATAGACTGTTTGCCATCCTAAAATCATTAGGATATTACTTCTGGCCAGCTCTTAGAAAGTGCTAAGTCAGAGCTAATCAAAACACTCTTCCTAGATGCATTCCTTGTTTACTTTTTCTCTTATCATAAACTGCAAGCACATCCGATTCCAGGCAAAAAAGACAAATGCTAGTAGACCACAGTCCTGTGTGTGTATATATATATATATATATATATATTTTATTATTATTATTAAATCATAGCTGTGTACATTAATGCAATCATGGGGCACCATACACTGGTTTTATATAACATTTGACATATTTTCATCACACTGGTTAACATAGCCTTCCTGGCATTTTCTTAGTTATTGTGTTAAGACATTTATATTCTACATTTAGTAAGTTTCACATGTACCCTTGTAAGATGCACCGTAGGTTTGATCCCACAAATCACCCTCCCTCTGCTCATCCTCTCCCCTCCCCTCCCCTTCCTCTCCCCTTACCCCATATTCTTAGGTTATAACTAGGTTATAGCTTTCATATGGGTTATAGCTTTCACATGAAAGCCATAAATTAGTTTCATAGTAAGGCTGAGTACATTGGATACTTTTTATTCCATTCTTGAGATACTTTACTAAGAAGAATGTTTCAGCTCCATCCATGTGAATATGAAAGAGGTAAAGTCTCCATCTTTCTTTAAGGCTGCATAATATTCCATGGTGTACATATACCATAATTTATTAATCCATTTGTGGATTGATGGGCACTTGGACTTAGCAATTACGAATTGGGCTGCAATAAACATTCCGGTACAAATATCTTTGTTATAACGTGATTTTTGGTCTTCTGAGTATATACCTAGTAGAGGAATTATAGGATTGAATGGCAGGTCTATTTTTATATCTCTAAGTATTCTCCAAACATCTTTCCAAAAGGAATGTATTAATTTGCATTCCCACCAGCAGTGTAGAAGTGTTCCCTTTTCTCCACATCCACAACAACATCTCTGGTCTTGTGATTTTGTGATATGGGCTAATCTTACTGGAGTTAGATGATATCTCGAAGTAGTTTTGATTTGCATTTCTCTGATGATTAAGGATGATGAGCAGTTTTTCATATGTCTGTAGACTGTGCACCTGTCTTCTTCAGAGAAGTTTCTCTTCAAGTCCCTTGCCCAGCCTGAGATGGGATCACTTGTTCTTTTCTTGCTAATAACGTTTGAGTTCTCTGTGGATTCTAGTTATTAAACCTTTGTCAGAGACTAACCTGCAAATATCTTCTCCCATTCTGAGGGCTGTCTGCTTCCTTTACTTACTGTGTTCTTGGCTATGCAGAAGCTTTTTAGTTTGATCAGGTCCCAGTAGTGTATTTTTGAAGCTGCTTCAATTGCCCGGGGTGTCCTCCTCATAAAATATTCACCCAGACTGATTTTTTCAAGAGTTTTCTCTGAACTTTCTTCTAGCATTTATATAGTTTCATGTCTTAAGTTTAAATCTTTAATCCAGTGAGAATCTATCTTAGTTAATGGTGAAAGGTGTGGGTCCAGTTTCAGTCTTCTACAGGTTGCCAGCCAGTTCACCCAGCACCATTTGCTAAATAGGGAATCTTTTCCCCACCGAACGTTTTTAATTGGCTTGTCAAAGATCAAATAACGGTAAGTAGCTGGGTTCATCTCTTGGTTCTCTATTCTGTTCCATACATCTATGAAACTCTAAGAAAAGAAATAGCTGAAAATGTTAACAAATGGAAAAACATACCATGCTCATGGCTGGGAAGAATCAACATTGTTAAAATGTCCATACTACCCAAAGCAACATACAGTTTTAATGCAATCCCTATTAAAGCTCCACTGTCATACTTTAAAGATCTTGAAAAAATAATACTTCATTTTATATGAAATCTGAAAAAAACTGGAATAGCCAAGACATTACTCGGAAATAAAAACAAAGCAGGAAGAATCATGCTACCAGACCTCAGACTATACTATAAATTGATACTGATCAAAACAGCATGGTACTGACACAAAAACAGAGAGGTAAGTCCTGCATATTTTTAAGGGCCTATACTGAGTGTTCAAAATGGGTGTGTCCATTCCATATCTGATTAGCTGTACCTCTGACATGAAAGTAGACCCATCTTATCTGATTACATTCATTCATATGATACTTAGGAGAATGTTCTCCAAATTAATAACTCTGATTAATTTCACTTAAAACCTGTACTAAATTCATAGCAGCTAAAAACGCTTGAAAAAAAGCTATAATAATAAATGTGTGTTTACTACATAAAATATATGTTTTATTACATAAAACTATGTAATAAATGAGTTTCTATTCAACTGAAAATATGCCCAGGAACTGTTAGGGTTAAACGCAAGTAATGCGATTGTGAATTTCTAAATGTTTCAGTTAAATTTGGGGGGAAAACATGCCCAATAAATTACTAAATTACTCAAGATTCCCATTTACTCTCAAAATAAAAAAAGAAAGGAAAATAAAGAAAGAAAAGTCACTACTGTAGGTCTCTGTGTCACCAAATCTAATACCATGTTATTTACAATGGCCTCATCTTTTCATGTTTTGTGGTTTGGCTCACAAAATATACTAAATCATCTAGTTTTTCTCCATCTTTCTGGTTTCCCATTTGCTTGGATCTTCCTTTTCCTCTTTATACACCCATCTAAATGCTTGTTTTCCCTTTCAAACTATCACTTTGCCATCGATTCTCACACCTTGTAGCATATTGGAATTGCCTTGGGAGTAAAGTCTTGTTTCCAGGCAGCACTTCATAATGACATAATTAGAATTTCTGAGGTTGGAACCAGAAATCATTTTTGTTTCCTTGTTTTTTTAATTCCAAGAGATTCCAATGAACAGACAGGTTTGTTGACAAATGTACTTCTTACCCAAAGTATCATTATTGGATCACCCAAAGCTGTTAGAAATACGGAATCTTTCCCCTAACCCATGGCAGACCTATTTAAAACAGAAAGTATATTATGAAATTCTAGATAATTCATATACACATTAAAATTTGAAATGTACTGAATTAGGTTTCTCAATTTTAGCAATTGTCCTAATGTTCTTCCTGTGATCTATCCCTGTTTCCACTGTCATTTGTTTATGAATATCTTCCCTTGTATATTCCAATTAGGCTTTCAAACTCAAGTTAAACTTATAATTGAACTAATACTCTTTTAATTAATTGATTACATTTTAATTAATTAATTTATTTATTTATTTGAGACAGAGTCTCACAATGTGGCCCTTGATAGAATGAGATGGCATCATGGCTCACAGCAACCTCTTGGCTTAAGTGATTCTCTTGCTTCAGCCTCCAAGTGGCTGGGACTACAGAAGACCACCACAACACTTAGCTATTTTTTTGTTGCAGTTGTTCATTGTTGTTTTAGCAGGCCCAGGCCATGTTCAAACCCTCCAGCCTCAGTGTATGTGGCCGGTGCCGTACCCACTCAGCTATGGATGCCACCTATATTTTATTTTTTATTTCTGATTGATATAAGGGTGCAAATTATTAGGTTACATTGTTCGTGTTTGTTAGGTAAAGTCCAAGTTGTAGTTGAGCCCTTCAACCAGAAGGTGTGCCATATGCCTTTACATTGTGCCTGTTAGTGGTGAGCTCACCAAACCCCATCCCTCTTCTCCACTCCCCACCTTGAACTTAGTTATGTTTTTCTTTCCTGTGGACATGTAGTTGTTCATCTACTGGTTTCATATTAGTATTGAGTACATTGGATACTTGCTTTGCCATTCATATGATACTTAGGAGAATGTTCTCCAAATCCATCCAGCTGAAAACAAATTCTCCTAATAATAAAGTATCAATTTTTCCTGGGTCCTTATCCTACTAGTAATATTTGTGTTCTTTCTGGCTTTATATCTTGTAAAACCTTGTCTATTTTTTTAAGTCTTCATTTACCCACAGTCTCACTGCTATTTTATATCATACTCTTCTATAGCTCTCATATTTTATTACTTTCCTTTTGCCTCATCAGTTCAGACATAATGGCCTCTCATTTGAACTTTTAATATAGCTTCCTGATAGATCTTATCGCCTTTAGTCATTCCTCATTTCAATTTATTATGCATAGTTGTGTTGAATTAATACCCTCAAAACACGTCAGCATTGGCTGGCAAAGAGGTTAATCTAAAATTAATGATCTCAAGTGGGATTCCACAGCTTACTTGAGCAACTCACTCATAAATTTTGCTTTAATAAAATTATTATATATCATTTTAATGGCCATATTAAAGTGATTTTCACATTTTCTGATTTTTTTTTTAGAAAAAAAAAAAGATGGGTAATCATAGAACAAAGGGGAGAATGGCAAAATCTAAGGCAACCAAATCAGAAAAAGCTACAGTATTTTCTGAGATAAAATATAATAAATTATTTTTACTTTCTGTCAATTCAGCAATGTGTTTCCTATGTGATTTGGTTTTTCAACATACATAATTTAAATAAGAAATTGTTAACACTTCTAATCACAGCTGAAAGCACTTCATATATTTCCTCAGCAACACAATAGAAATTATTGTTCAGATTATGTTATTTCATTTTTTTACATTAAAAAATTTATTATTAACCAAAGTAATATCTGCTACGGCCAGGGCAGATCATGTTATTTCATTAAGTTCAAATTTTTGTTTAATCAGTAACTATGCCATGCAAAGTAATTAAATTATATCTGAATTGAATATTAATAATGATGCAGTTTTCTACTTATCTCAATCATTTTATAAAACAGATCAAACCTAAGCTCAAAAATTGATACTTCTTCATATCACTTATGCTCAATTTAAATAATGAAGCAAAAAAATCTTACTAACAACAAAATTCCTTAAATTTTTAAAAGAAAAGTGTAGGCATAATTACAGAGATTCAGTTTGTAGGTATGTTTACTTGAGGGAGGAGTGGGTGAAAGGTAACTGGGAGGCTAGAGGTTGATTATTACTAATATAATTTCAATTAAACCCTGTTGTCATATAAACAGTGTTCTTACATGATTAGTAGTTAGATGATCTATTAAGAACAATATTGCAATGGAAAATTCTGGGCCCTTGGTATTGTTTTTGAGTCAATTAAGGAACTTGAACAAGTTTACTATCTGTTTAATTTTATTCCCAGATAGGAAGCATGCTTCCTAAATTCTCAGGAACAATGTGTGAATGCATATTTAGATCCCTAGAAAAGAAGATAATTGAAACCAAGGCATAAATATTTTCTATAACATTTTTTTTAACTTAGGAAAAGATGAAATTGTCTCAAAATACACTGTATTTTTACTTAATTTTTAAATTACAAGACTAATTCATTTCTATTTCCAGTGGTTACTATACAGAGACAGAGCTTGCCGCTTTAACTGCTGACTGATGAATGATAATACGATATAAACCTTTGATTGCTATCACATATTTAACAAAAGTAAAACCACAAATTCTAACAACAATTTAAAGGGTGAGTCCTCCTCTGGGAAGAAATTGAGACAGCATTTTTGGAGTTTCTCTTGCCCCAAACCCTGAAAAAAATTTCAAAATATGCCACATTTTATTTTATTTATTTATTTTCTTTTTGCAGTTTCTGGCTGGGACTGGGCTTGCACCTGCCACCTCTGCCATATGGAGCTGGTGCTGCCCGATATGCCACATTTTAAAATATCAAAATAAACAAGTCTTTTCTCAATTCTATAGAGGTTTGAGTTAAACTTTTAAAATTAGCACAGTAATAAGCCTATGCTTGAGTCACAGGACCAGGTGGGCAGTGGAAGTGTCCAATCAGAGTTTTTTGCCAAGGAGCTCTTTTCTTACCTTCTTTGTGTTGCTTATGGGCTCCTGTGGTTGGAAACCACACAACACACAGGCAAAGGAAGAGCTCAACTCTTCACACGTGAGATCCAGAAAACAGTGTCATCTTCTGAAATGTGGAGGACAAATGCAACAATAGCAACATTGACTCAGCCTCAAAAAATGGTCAGGAAGCAGTGATTCCCAGAGGGCCTGGACACTGACTGCGCCTGTGAGGTGAGCTGTACACAGAGCCTACCGCTTCCATCCTGCCACACTTTGTGTATAATTCTAAACAACCACTCACAATGAATACAGGGAGAGCCAATACTTGAAAATTTCTAAATTTAATTAAAATCATTTTTTTTTCAACACTTGTTGACTTGATAAAAAAGAAAAGAATCAAAAAATATTTTTTCCAATATTCACTTTGGTTAGAATCACCATTTTCTCAAGAGGAAATTCAACAGTACCATTGACTCTTATCTTTCTTCACTACAACATCTATTCACTTAGCATCCCCTACTGAGTCTACTTCCTAATGGTATTTGGTTCTGTCCCTTCCCTGCACCTGCTGTAACTGCCTCAACTCAGGCCCTAAATTTTCTTGTCTTGACTACTCTATTGGTTTTCTAACTGGGCATGATACTTTTAGTTTTTCTTTCCTATAAATTACTCAATTTATCTTACAAGAACCCAAAGTGGATTACTCCTATAGAAACCCAAAATAAACCAACACCAAAACCAAAACCAAAGCAAAACAAATAGAAAGCTAGAAAGACATTGTAATGTTTAGAGAATAAAGTCCAAACCCCCCATTCTTGTAAGGGTACCTATAGTCAAAATTTTGTTCTTTGTGCTCTTAGGTCCAGAGGAGCTTTTGAAACATAATAAGCACTTCATAAATATTTACTAGTAGTTTTCATTTCTGATTTTAAAAGATCAGTATCTTAGAAAGTCTATCCACTTAATATTTCTTCTATTGCATTTGTCTTAATCCCATATGAAGTCACTTGATTTAGGTACTTCTTATAGCTAAAACAGAGTTAAAAAATAATTATGTTCTAACATGGAAAAGCTATAGACATATTACTAAATGGTCAACAGTATATTCCTATGTGTACACAAGTATAGCTAGCTAGCTAGCTAGATATTGATAGGAAAAAAAGAAAGAAGAGAGGAAAAAAGAACAAGAAAGATCGTTGTTATTTGTATCATGTGGTTCTTACTATCGTCAGGAGTGTATTAAATTCTTGGGACTTGTTCTAGAATCTTGTATTTATCTTCTATTTTATCAAACAAATACAGTCTTTTAAAACTAAAATTTTCTTGGTATAAGTGACAAGTTGAGAAAGAATACTCAGTGGAAGGAGCACTAACTTGAAAGAAAACATAAGTTTTCATCACATTTTTGATACTAACTAAAAATTTGCCACATTATTATATTAATTTGTATTATTTTTATTAATAATCTGATATTTTTTGAGATTGAGACTCCATTGCTCTTTCTTTTGATACTATGTAGTTTGATTTTCTGAAGATCTAATCAGGTAAAGAAAACGAAAATATCCTGAAAACCATAAAATCTATGAAATATTATGAAGATATATTATTTTATATATTTAGCCTTTTACTAGATAAACAATAAATATTTATATAGCATATGGACAAATAGTGACCTGCTGAGCTCTCAGGAGTTTGTAATGTGTTTGTGGCAATCTGGAAATTTATTTTTTATAATGCTCCTCTGGGAAATCTATTATAAGAAAATCATAGTCAAGCATTATTTCTTTCTCTGCCTTCTCTCTGGGGTAAAGATGTAGTAAAGGTTCTTAGTTGATCATATTTTACATAATATATTGAAAGTAAGCAATTTTTTAAAATTGAGTACTTTGAGTCCACATGAAATAAAAATATTCTAGAATTCTTTTGTCAAATATTTTTGCTAGGAATTTATTGCTATGTTCCTGACAAGAAATACCTCTCCTCAGGTTTAATGTTTTACTTTGAGGACAGCTTTTATCTATGCATTTGATTACAGTTCTTTTATTCTGAATACCTTTGAAAAGTGTATCTAAAAATAGAAATTGCCAATTTTTCTTCATGTAATTTTATTTATGTTGGTGAACTACATAACTAGCTAAATGTGTTGTAGCCCCTACTTGCTCTATTTTAATAAATATGCATATTTCTCTCTCCGAATCACTACTTGAATGATTGCATTCTTACTGCCTATATACATTTTATGGGAAATGATAGGTTAAATTTCCATTAGTAATGGGGTGGCTTTTTGAAATCCACTGACCTGAGATGTGTATCTCTTTGATTTATCACCTACACATTGAAACAAGTGATATTTAAGTTTCTCACAGTTTTTTTTTTTTTTTTTGAGACAGAGTCACCATGTCACCCTCGGTAGAGTGCTGTGACATCACAACTCACAGCAACCTCAAACTCTTGGGCTTAAGCAATTCTCTTGCCTCCCCCTCCCAAGTAGCTGGGACTACAGGCACCTGCCACAACACCCAGCTCATTTTTGGTTGTAGTTGGCCCAGGCTGGATTTGAACCCGCCACCTCTGGTATATGTGGCTGGCACCCTAGCCACTAAGCTACAGGCCCTGAGCCAGTTTCTCACAGTTTTATGCACAATCCAAAGTACACTGGTATTTCCTGTAAGGTTCTAAGAAGAGCAGATATTATCATTCCCATTTCACAGATGTCTGTTCCTAGAAGGCATGTTTGACTGATTCTCACAATACTATAGGGAACTTCAAAGAGAAATGAATGAAATTCTCCAAACTCTTGTTGGGAAACAGCCCTGCTATGTATAAGCTGTATGACCTTGAGGAGACTAGCAGTCCCTGTGGACCTCAGCTATCAGATGTTTAAAACACGGAGATTAGAAGATGATTGCTAAGATCTCTTCCAACTTTAAAATTGTATATACTTTAAAAGCAAATCGCACTTTATATGATAAAATCAGTATGCTCCCATGGTTAAACATGATTTACTGAAAATTTAGGGTCAAGAATCAAACTTGCCCCTCTGGCACTCAACATTTTTAATAGCTCTTTAGAACAGTTTCTTCATTCATGGCTCTCTTTTTTTGCTCGTTATTAAAAAAAATTATCTCTTCATACCACAGAGAATACATTAAGTGAGTCAGAACTTCAGATCAGAAGGTCATTTAGTACAACCACCATTACATTTTAAAATTGACTTTCATGTTCACTTACTGCATTTATTCCACAATGTATTATGAAAATTTTCAAAGATGTAGGAAAGTTGAATTATACAAAACCTAGGTTCTAATGTTTTTCTCTACGTGCTTTTGTCATATATCTATGCAAACACCCATTTTTCAGTCCATCTGTCAATTTATCTAAATTTTGATATATTTTAAAGTAAATTGAAGATGTTTGTACCCTTCCCCAAACACCTCAACATATCATTAAGTTCAATATTTTTTATAGTTTTCTCCTTTTTATAGTTTAAATAGATCCATAGTGAATTGCATAAATATTAAATGCTACATGTGGTAAAGTTTAATAAATATGCACACCTATGTAACCAAAAGCTTTATCAAGATGAAGGATATTGTCATTTTCTATAGAGTTGTCCTGTGTCCCTTCCCAGTTTGAATCCTATACACATGTCCTATAGGCAACTACTATTTTTATTTTTTTCCTACCAGATAGTTTTACCTATTATATAAATTCATATCAATGGAGTCATATAATATGTACTCTTATGGGTAAGGCTTCTTTTATCAAAATTTATCATATTCATTCATGTGGTGTATATCAATAGTTTCTTCATTTCTATTGCTAAATAATACTTTCCCTTTTCTGAATACACCATAGTTCGATTACCTATATTTTAACGGATGCATGAGCTGCTTTCAATTTTACTCTAATCTAAACAAATCTATGAACACTTTTATATAAGTTATTTTGGGGGATGTATTCTAATTTCTATTTGGTAACTACCTAAATGCAGACCTAGAGGGACATAGACAGGGGTATGCCTACTTTTATAAGGATTGACCAGAACTTTTCCCAAGGCATTTGTATAATTTTACACTTTAGCCAACAAGATTTGAGAATTCTATTGATAGTTGGTTACATACTCACCTACATTTCAGTTGTTTTGCTATGTGTACAGTGGCTTCTCATTTTGAGAGTAGTTTCACTTTCTCAGATGACTGATGATGTAATTCATTTTCATGTACTTCTTGGTTATTTACGTATCTCCTACAGTGCCTATTTAAATCATTTGCTCATTTTATATTGAGCGAATTATGTCTCTTATTTCTGAATTGTAAGAATTTTTCAATATTTTATGGAGAATAGTCTTTTGTCAGACATTTGTTTTATGAATACATTCTCTTGATATTTGGCTTGCCTATTCATTTTCTTAATTACATCTTTTGATGAACAGGTTTTTAATTCTGTTGGTTAGTAATTTATTATTTATCACAAATAGAAAATTATTTTCTTTTATGTTAATTTATTTGTATGGCCTTCTGAGAAACATTTGTTTGCTACCAAATTTTAAAGAACTTCTCCAGAAATGTTATACAGAGGGTGCCAAGAAATGCACATACATTTTAAGAAGTGTTATCTATGTATTACTGTTCGAAGTGAATTGAAGGTACTGTTACTGGTCAAATGTACCTAGACATGCTATCACACCCATTTCACCTGCATATTTTTTTGTCAATGATAATTTTTACTTCCTACAAGATCCCTTAAAATGTTTATACATTTTTTGGCACCTCTGGTATTTTACCTTCTATGTTTAAGACTATGATTCATCTTGAATTAAATAGTGCATATGGTGTGAAGTAAGAGATCAAGCCAATTTATTGCTTTCTGATAGAGATAATCTATTTCTTCCATAACCATCTTTTCCTTATTGACTTGCCTTAGTGCCCTTGTAGAAAATCAAATAATCTTGTCGTCATGGGACATATTTCCAGGCTCTTTATTGTATTTCCTTGATTTATTTCTCTATACTTATACCAGTCTATATTGTCTTGGTTATTGCATATTTATGGTGAAGTCTTGAAGTAAGGCACTGTAAGTACATGATATTTTTTATTCCTTTTTAAGATTATTCTGTCCATTTTAGTTCCTTTATAGTTCCTTATAAATTTTAGGATAAAATCCTGATGGGATTATAATTGAGACTGTATTGAATCCATAGATTAATTTGAGGAAAATTGGTACCTTAATATTCAGTTTTCTGACCCATGGACATAGCATATTTCCTTATTTATTTCAGCATATTTCTGGGAAATGAGTGGATGATAGTCACATCTATTTTTTAGAAGCTAAGGAGTGACAAATTGAAAGACATAATAAAAAGCAAGGGGAAATGGTTAGGTACAGAAAGGGAAGGCTAGAAGATGTGGTTGTGGCTTATATTACAAATTCAGACCATACACACTTCTTATGAAACAAAATATTGGTGATCTTGAAAAATCTTTATAATATGAGTACATTAGAGACATTATAAAGCCAAACCTGTAAAGCAGTAACTTTATTTTTATTATATAATGGCATAGCAACTCTAAATATGGCTAAGACAAAGAGATGAGAGTAAAATAAAATTTCTAAAAAGTTTCTAATCTTTTCCTAAATATTAAAAAAATGCCAAGCTTCCAAGCTCATACAATTACATTTCTGTTTGGAACTTAATACAATTATTTCATATCCACAGCTATTATGGCAAAACCAGATATGGCTGGCTTAACTAATGAGAAACAATGATGGTTACTGAAGGCACTGACCTGGATTCTTTCCTGATGTGTTTGTCCTATATAACATGCTAAATCATACTGATGCATAGACTTATTAAATCTATACCTTAATTGAAATGGTTATTCATTCTATAAACATGAAAATGAAAGTTTATTAAGATAATTTATTAGAAAGAAAACTACAATTTTTGAAATAGAGAAATGTATTTGTTTTGGTTTCAAAATTTCTACAAGATAGTCCTTGGCTGATAAAGTCAAATGAGTTACAGCAACAACTGACATATCAATAATGGTTATTATTCTCTGAGTTCTACCATGTCCTCTACCCTACTGTCCCCACTCTCTTTTTTAGCAGAATACTACTCAGGACATTTGAAGGGGCTTGCTTGACCCAAAAAGCAAATGTATAATAATTTGTACTAAGACTTTCTGGTTCCAATAATGCATATTTCTACATACTCCACAGCATCCTGAGTAATTTAAGAAGGTGCTTAAAAGGAACTGTGTGAATACATGTATCTCTTGCCTTCCTTTATATTGCTACATCCACTGGACTTATGAAATTTTACTACTACACCGACTATATCTACATCAGACTGACAGAAACTACCAGATTATGTTGTCCTCATTTTTTTAAACTTCATTCTAAAATTATAACTGTGTGTATAAGAGTTCTAATGCATTAAAATATTTTATAAATTGTTTTGAATAACATTTTGAAATTCATATAGAATTTCCCATTCTTCACATAAATGCTTCATTCCAAATCTGAATCATGAGCTCTTCCCCTACATCAGTGTTCCATTTTAATCCATTTCACATGAAAAGCAGAACAATACACTTTTAATTATATAGTCCAAATTTTATTTTTCTTACTATGCTGTTTTGCTTCTATAAGACAAATTTTTCTTTTATTGATCATTTCTTACCTCATATAACAGACGGACAGTGGCTTGTTCAATTACCACACTAAAAGAATGAAAAACACAAGGTTATGTGTTTTTCTAGAATACGGGCTCTTTTCTAGAATATGCATAAAATGTTACATTTAAAAAATGTGAAATCTGTGGCTTCTTTTCAACTTCAGATAATAATAACTGTTCATTTTCCTCTTTTATAAAAATAAAGGTGATAAAGAACTTAGATATCAGCCATCTAACCTCCTCATTTCATACACATGACATTGAGGGCCAGAAATATGTAGTAACTTGCTTGAGTTCATACAGATGATAAATACTTAGTTCAAATTAAAATCTATCTGGGACTCCTGGCTGCTCGAGTAGCATTCTTTCCATAACAGGAGAGAAACCAGAAATGTATGAGTCCATTTACTGTTAAAACAGGGCAAGCACTTATCAAGAGGACCCCAAGCATACCATCTGGTTCCAAACACAGTCCTCCCTGCTTTGTTGTATGGCAGCAGCCTTAGCCAATATTCATTCTCCAAGCCAAAACTATCACTCTTCTTTTGCCTGATGATCCAGCAAACAAATCAAGTTTAACAATAGTCACCCAATTCCTTTACCCTTAATAATACTATTTCCCTCATATTTCTCAAAAGCCTGATGTATTGTACCAGCTAATTAATTTCCTTCTATCACAATTCAGTCCCAATCCCTCCCTGGTGGGCATTTTAACAATCACATTACTACTTTTTGCCAGAGGCTAACTGTATTACACCTACCTCCAGTGACTGAGACTTCACTGCTAGCCATTAAAATTATGATCCAGGTCTGAAATTCTACCACAGCATTTAATGAGACTATCTCTGCTATGAAGTTTTTCAGAAAGCAGACTGAGATAGTAATTAGCTCTACAGTGATTTATCAAAGAACATTCTTGAGCTCAACAGCTATGGAAAACAAAATAAGAAAGCAGGCTTGAACAGCTATAGAAATTGAGCTTTGATTTAGTCTCAGTGGAGGCTTCTAATAACTTTACAGGGAATCCCAAAGCTGGAATGAGTAGAATTCCAACCCTTCAGAGTAGAATGTCCTTAAAAGAGGTTGCTATTTTCAGTTGAGGGAAGCTTTTAGTGGCTACCAGGTTAACATTTTGTTCTAGTAGTGAGAGAATAAATCTTTTATTGCTGAAGGGGATACCTAGGGTGCATCAGAGTGTCCACCAAAGAGGCTGTATTAGTTTGCAGTCCCACCAACAATGTAAAAGTGTTCCCTTCTCTCCACATCCACACCAATATCTGCAGCTTTGAGACTTTGTGATGTGGGCCATTCTCACTGGGGTTAGGTCATATTTCAGGGTGGTTTTGTTTGCATTTCTATGATGGTTAGGGATGAGGAACATTTTTTTTTTCAGATAATCAATATTTAATAGTTTATCTTCAGATACATTAATGATAATTAGGTCCATGAATGGAATATTTCTTTTTTCTTTTTTTTTTTTTATTGTTGGGGATTCATTGGATGAGGAACATTTTTTCATGTTTGTTATCCATTTGTCTGTCTTCTTTAGAGAAGGTTCTATTCATGTCTCTTGCCCAATGATATATGGGATTGTTAGTTTTTTATTTTGTTGTTGATTAATTTGAGTTCTCTGTAGATCCTAGTCATCAAGCTTTAGTCTGATTCATAATACCCAAATATATTTTCCAATTCTGAAGTTTGTTTGCTTTGGTTGTTGTTTCCTTAGCTGTACAGAAGCCTTTCACTTTAATTAAGTCTTATTTATTTATTTTTATAGTTGTTGAAATTGCCACAGAAGTCTTCTTCATTAAATCTTTCTCTAGGCTGATATCCTCAAGTGTTTTCCCCACACTTTCTTTGAGGATTTTTATTGTTTCATGTCTTAGAGTTAAATCTTTTATCCATCTTGAATCAATTAAATTAAATCAGAGATTAATGAAATTAAAAACAAAAGAACCCTTATTTTATTCTTTTTTTTTTTTTTTTTTTTTTTTGTAGAGACAGAGTTTCACTTTATTGCCCTCGGTAGAGTGCCGTGGCGTCACACAGCTCACAGCAACCTCCAACTCCTGGGCTTAGGCGATTCTCCTGCCTCCGCCTCCCGAGTAGCTGGGACTACAGGTGCCCGCCACAACGCCCGGCTATTTTTTTGTTGCAGTTTGGCCGGGGCTGGGTTTGAACCCGCCACCCTCATTATATGGGGCCGGCACCCTGCACACTGAGTCACAGGCGCCACCCTATTCTTAAGATTACTATTACTTTATTTGTTCTTGTGCATTATTCTTCCTGAGATGTAAGAAACTTTTATATTCTATAGATTTAACCCAAATTCTTTATCTCAATTATGGTTTGATTTAGAAGGACCTTGGAAGAATATTTGTGTATGTGTATGGAATACAGTAAGTCTGATGCCAGGGATCCCCTAAGCCCTTGGTATGAATGGGCCCTGTGCAGCTGTATCTTCTCTCAGCTGTCTTCTCAATGTCTTTGGTCCCTGGATTGGTATTAATTATAAGGAAGGATACAGTAGACAAAGTATTCAATATTTTCCCACCTAGTCTTTCAATGATGTTCTTTATTACTCTACTCTATCCCATTATCATCTATTCTTTAGATCCGTGGGCAATCCTTCATCTGGTCAGATAAGAGGAAACTGCCCAGTTGCAGAATCAAACATACCACTTTAGTTAAACAAATAATCATAATTCTAGAAGAATGTAACTCTTTGAAAAGTAACAGCTAAATATTCTCATCTCTTTCACATTTACCGTATTTCCTGAAGTAATAGTGCTTATTATTTACCTCTTTATAAAAGTTATTTATGTGCAAGAATCCCAGCTAAAAAGGATCAAGCAAGCTCCTAACTTCACTTCTATCCAAATCAGAGGGAAAGGAGAGAAAGTGGGAAGATATTGGAGTAGAAGAAGAACCAGAATTCCCAGACTTCTTCAGTAAAATGTCCTGATTTCAACTTACAATTTTAGGTTTTCCCTAATTCCCTACATAATTAAGAATAATTACTTTTCTTGGCACCCCTCAACAATCAAAGAACCACTATTCAAACTTAGTAGAATCTTAGCAGAATTTCTTAGTATTGCAGAAAAAGCAAACAAACAAAAAGACTTAATTACTAATGAATACAATTTGTACAGAGTCTCTTCATTATAATTGGTATAAAACAAATTAAATGTCATTTAACAAAATAATACTCACATTTTGCATATTTTGTTTGGAGAATATTTCTATTCTACTGTTAGGTAAAGTGATAGTTTTCTGTAGTTTGCTTTTGCACACTCTTGGTCTGTAGATGTTAATGATGTTTGGGGCTAACATTACTATGACTTCTGGCCCTAGCAGTTTATGTCTTAATTATGAAGACATAGTTTGGATGTGTTTCGATGTATACAGAAACAGAAAATCCAACTAATAGTGGCTTGAATAAATAGAATTCTTTTTTTTTTTTAATCACTGTGTCTGGTTGGTTGGCTGTGGGACCCAGGAGTAATGGGAAGCTTGATGGTCCCTTTTATTAGGAAAGTGAGGGAAACTGTAGAAACAAGTAATTAGCTAATACTATAAAGAGATGCAGAGAGACAGGATTAGGGAATGCTTATTGAATCAAATATGCATCAGGAAGTGATATGAAAATAACATGTTTTGCATGCTTTTCTTTGTTTTTATTTTAGCATATTTCCCACATTTATCAGCAAGCTTCTATTGGGTAATAAATATTTATGCATTTAATTAGCCTTTCAAAATTTATGGTATTCAAAGGTCTGAAGTTTTCTATTTAGAACATAATCAAAACTGACTCACTGATCAGCTCATTTTAGATGCTTCTCACATTTCTTTTTAGAAAGGACTCTTGTAAGATATTTACTGATTCTAAAAGTTGGAGTTTTACTTGACTTGTCAAAATATACTTGGATAATTGAAAACTGTGATGGTCGTATATTCAAATGTATAAATGTGGTCATATATTCAAATGTATATTCTGATTTATTTTGCCTAAATGTTTGTGGAAGAAAAACAGAACAATAGCAACAGCAACAACAAAGCTAGGATCAGTGAAGCAATATAGGAGAGAGTTTAAGAAAGGATTCAATACTTCTGAACTGATTTCTAAACTAAACAGTGGCTCCTGAGGACATGCCTCAGGGGAGTCAGTTGTTGGACACTCTGGGTTAAACCAACAAGCAAAAGCCCTAGAAGTAAGGGACTGAAATTAATATTTATGTAAGCTTTGAACTGTGGGAGCCCCTTAGGTTAACTAGCTGCGTAGTATTAATGGGAAAATTTGGTTCTTTCACTGTTTCCCATAGAATGGGCATATATATTAAATTTGTTGATAAATACTTCATGATAATATTTAAAAATGTCATCTTTATCTAGAAAAAAAGCATACTATGATATCCACTCAAGGTGTTCACAATATCAAGATCTTTTCAAAGCAATGATAATAAAAAGAAAGAAAAGAAGCCTGAACAATGTTTAAAGCCAATTAGCTCAATTTGAGAGGAAGAAGCGAACCTTCTAGAAGTGAATCCTGCTGAGTCCTGCAGAGGACTCTTAACATCAAATCACAGCACAGTCTATAGCCTGTGGGTGGTTGTAACAGAAGAATGCACCAAGTATAGGCTTTTGAGAATGTTTTTGGAAGCCTTGAAGCTTTAAGGTGTTTGCTAAAGAGAACAGAAATTGATGGCATAAACATTTTACATGTAAAACAAAACAGAAAAAAATTACTCATGTCTAGCAATCAGGGGAAGGATGTAGAGGAAAAGAGATGTGTGAAAAAGACAAAAGAAAAATATATTTTTTAAAGTATATTTTTATTTTTTCAAATTAATATGAGGGTACATTTTTTAGGTTACACTGCAAAATCCTTTACAAATGAAGGATATGGAGAAATTCTCAAGCGTAGAATATATTATACTGACCTACACCAGCCCTTCCCCCCATTTTACTCATTTCTCCCTTTGAGAAGGTGCACAAATCAGAGAAAAAAGTCTGATTTGTGAATCAGAAGACCCTTGCTTCTTGCCCATAGCCATGTACCTTCCCAGAGTCTCATTTCCTCATCTACAAAGTGCTTTCGAGGACTATTTACTTGTTAACATATAATAATTGCACAGATTTATAGGATACATAGGGATATTTAGATACATAGAACAGAATGTTCCCAGAAACACTGGAAACATTCAATATCCTTCCTCTAGCTGTCTGGAGCTATATAATCCATTGTTGCTAACTACACTCATCCTACAGTGGTATACAAGTCGACAGCATTCTTCCTATCTAGCTGTGATTTGGTGTCCTTCAACCAATCTCTCCATATTCTACCCCTTCCTTCCTTTTACACTTCCCAGCCTCTAGTATCCTCTGTTCTAATTTTGTTTTCTGCAAGGTCAATTTTTTTTTTAGGTTTGACATAAAAGTGAGAACATTCAGTGTTTAACTTTCTGTTCCTGCCTCATTTCATTTAACATAATGTCCTCCATTTCCATCCATGTTGCCACAAATTAAAGAATTCCATCATGTTTATGGCTAAATAGTATTCCATTGTGTTTTATAGACTACATTTTACTTACCCATTCATTTGTTGTTGGACAACTAGGTTAATTCAATACCTTGACTATGGTAATTAATGCTGCAAGAAACTTGGGGGTACAGATGTCTCTTCTATATAATCATTTCCTTTTCTTTGTATAAAGAGTTAGTAGTGGGATTTCTGGACCATATAGTCGTTCTATTTGTAATTTTATGAGTTTTCTATATGTAATTTTACTGTTATTGATAGTGGCTGTACTAGTTTATATTCCCATCAATGATGTATAATAGTTCCTTAATCTCTATGTCCTCACCAGAATTTGTTGTTTTTTGTCTTTATTTTATAGCTGTTCTAACTGGGTGAGATGATATCTCATTGGTGTTTTGACTTACATTTCCCAGATAATTAGTGATGTTGAGCATCTTTTCATATATTTCCTGGTCATTTATATGTCATATTTTGAGAAATGTCTGTAAAGATCATTTGTCCATTGTTTTAACTGAATTATTCTTTCTGTTGAGAAGAAATTCTGCGTATTGAGAATGTCAGATGAATAGTGTGCAAATATTTTCTCCCATTCTGGACTCTGTTGTTTGTTTCTTTTGCTGTACAGAAGTTTGTTTTGTTTATGTTTGCTTTTGTAACCTATGCTTTTGAGCCCTGAGCCCTAAAGTCTTTTTCACACCAATGTCCTAAAGCATTTCCCTATATTTTCTTCCAGGAATTATATTGTTTTGGGTTTTATATTTAGGGCTTTTCTCCATCTTGAATTGATTTTTTTTTTTTTTGTTTGTTTGTGGAGACAGAGTCTCACTTTATCGCCCTCGGTAGAGTGCCGTGGCCTCACACAGCTCACAGCATCCTCCAACTCCTGGGCTTAAACGATTCTCTTGTCTCAGCCTCCCGAGTAGCTGGGACTACAGGCGCGAATTGATTTTTACATCTGATGAGATGATGGTCTACTTTCATTCTCAATATCTATATCTAGTGTTTTCAACACCATTTATTAAATAGACTTATTTTTTTTCCCCAATGAGTATTTTTGGCACCTTTGTCAAAATCAGTTTGCCATAGGTAAGTGATATGGATTAATTTCTGAGTGTTCTATTCTGTTTCTTTGGCCAATGTGCCTGTTCTTATGTCAGTATCATGCTGGCTTGGTTACTATAGCCTTTATAGAACATTTTGAAGCCTTATAGAGTGATGCCTCCAGCTTTGTTCTTCTTGCTCAGGACTTTTTTCACCATTTGGGGTCTTTTGTGGTTTCACACCAATTTTAACATTTTTTTCATATCTGTGAAGAATGTCATTGATATTTTGATAAAGACTGCATTGAATCGGTAGATTGCTTTGGGTAGTATGGACACTTTGACAATATTAATTCTTTTGATCCTTGAGAGAAGAACGTCCTTCCAATGGTTTGTCTCCTCTTTGTTTCTTTCATCAATGTTTTGTACTTTTCCTTGTAGAAGTCTTTACCTCTTTGGTTAAATTGACTCCTAGATACTTTATGTTCTTTGTAGTTATTATAAATGGTACTACCTTCTTTATTTCTTTCTCAGCTAGTTTGTTGTTCCTACAGAAATACTATTGATTTTTGTATATTGATTTTGTATACTACAACTTTACCAAATTCATTTAGCAGTTTTAAGATTTTTGCTTTACCTTTTAGGTTTTTCCTTTATGTGAGAGTCCACACCATCCAGAAGGCTCTCTTTTTGGACATTGCAGTCTCTAGAACCATAAGAAATAAATTTCTTTATTTAAAAAGAAAGAGATCTTCTATAATTTTGAGCAGGCTGAGCAGGGTGTGACAGAGAGCTAAAAGTACTCTAGCCTGTCAGCCTAGATGTATTCTTTTCTCTGAGGAACAGTCTTTTACTACAATAGCATCAATGAATTTATGACCCATTGCACACATCAAAATGGTAGGCTTGCTGTTGGTGAAGCCATTTGTGAAATTATTAAGGTATGTGTAAATTGGAAAAATGCCACATACCTTTGACCAGAAGTGATCTAAACAAAGAGAAAGAAAAGGCAAATTTCAGGCTTTCAGTTTCCTTAGTGTGAGCAGACTCCAGGAAAATTGAGTCACATGTAAAGATTGTGTTCAGTCCTGGTTTGCTTCTCTTCTCCATGTTTATGTTTTCTTCCATCCTGTGGTCCTTAGACCTTCCCCTCATTACTAAGGAGTTCCATTTTACCTGTTGTCTCTGCTGGGTGGCCATGTTCTTATCTGACCAATCCTGCCCCAGTTTCTTATGCTGGGGATATTGATTTCTGTAACAAAGTCTCGGGCTTACAGTGGGTGATATATCAGTGCTATTTGGGGTTATAGGCCTTTTTAAATACTCCTGGTATCCTGCCATTCTAGTAACTCCTGCTGTGTTTTAAAGAATATTTTAGCTGTGGTTCTTCCAAAAGACAGCATGAAACAAAAGCTTGTTTTAAGGAAGTTCATTTGGAAAGGAGAAAGGATAGGCAGTGGAAGTAAGAAGGAAGAGAGCCAAGACAAGAATGTCTTACCTAATTACACACTACAGGTAGCTAAAGCTTGATCCAATGGATTATATGAGGAGATGATGAAATGTGCCTCAGATCTGTCCACCAAGGGGAATAAGTAGAAGGAATTTATCCATCATCTCCTGTCCCTACTGGTCAAGGATGGATTCAAGGGCATTCATTCTCCAGCCTTCCCAATTGTGCTTGCCCAAGTGCTGAGAATGACTTTGTATCATGAAAGGTGTTCCATGGAAAAAGCAAAGCACTAGGGTGAGTCTGAGTGAAGTGCTATCATGGAGGATTGCATGTGCATGAGCTGAGTGTGGCTCACTGAACACATTTTACAGTAGTAGCTGGTATAAGAGATGAGAATCTGACATAGCATAGAAGAGGTTGGGTACCCTAAGGAGAGTGAACAGTACATGTGGGATTACTTAAGGGAAGATTCATATCTTGAATTCATACTTGTGCTTACAGTACTAGTAATAATGATTCTGTAAGTTTAAAACCAATATTCAATTATTAATTGTTAATAGATTAAAAATATTATTAGGAATAGGGAACAAAGTCTAGACAAAGAGAGATAGTTATGGGGATTTCGATTCAGGGCCATTTTCCTGGTTTGAACATAAAGTGCATGATCACTTTAATATTTCTGCAGCCTGATGTTTGTATATGCCCCCTCCCCACGTAGCTGCAGAGCAGCAGCTGGCTGGAGGCCTTGAAGCTGCTTTCTACCAGGGCAAGGCTGTGTGCTCTGAAAGAGTGGTTCTTGTGAGTGAAAAATGTAAATTCTTTAAACTTTGTCCAACTCAAGAAGACTTGCTCTGGACCTGATAAGGAGAAGAAAAATCTCCTTTCTTCTGTCACCTTGATTGTGTCAGAGGAGTCTATCTGTGTAGACACAAGGCTGTCAGAATATTAAAACATCACATCTCTGGTGTGTGACCACATCTGTGGTCAGCTAAGATTTGGTCCTTGAGTTGGCTTCAGATTGAAGCCATCAAGGCTTTGTTTACCTTAGGACCATAATACTTCAAAACAGTAAAAAGTAATAGGTAAATCCATGCAATTAACGTAATCAGTTGTGGAATTAGTCTAGTTACTAGAAATGCAAGCATAACAAGAACCATGATGGGATTGTTTGCTTTGCTTTTCTAAGATACGATTATAACACTGATTTATGAGATACATACAGAGCGAGCCTGATACTCGGGTGACATATTGGAAGCCTCATGAGGAAGTATGTGCCACCTCCCGAGCCCCCTGCTCTTAAAGCTATCTGTTTGTCTGTGTCTATTATTTCTTTATATTAATATTCTATAACTCGTACTAATAATTTTCTGGTCTCCTCACACCACCAGGCCACTGGGAAGTAAACCTACCATGTATCAAGACTGGTCCCTGACAGAGAGAAGCCAGTTCTGAAAACTGAGCCTTGAGGACAGTCTCTTCTCAAGTGCTGGACAGAGCACTTTCCTTAGGGAGGATCAACTGAATATCACAGCTAGAGTATATCTCTCTCTCTCTTTTTTTTTTTTTTTTTTTTTTTAACAGTAGAAGCCTTTTATTTTTAATACCTATTATGCCATAAATTCATAGGGAAAAGGTTCCAGTGGCTCAGGGAGGCTCCTTGCCATTGAATGTGAGAAAGCTTTGTATGACTTTTATTATGCCATGAATTCATAGGGAATAGGTTCCAGGAGCTCAGGTTCCTTTCCGTTGGTTCTCACAAAGTGAGCTTCTCTGGGTGGAGCAGGCTGGCACTACAGTTGAATCCAGGTACTTTTCTCTTTGGCTTCCTTCTTTTTCTGATAATTTTCCTTCATGTGTTTCAGGAAGCTATCATGGTTCTTAGAGTACTTACTATGCTCAATACCAACATTAATCCTTAACTTACTTGTTTACAACAATGCCAACAGCATGCTGGATAACACAGTACACTCTTCCAGTTTTGCCATGGTGTTGTTTGTGTGGCATGCCTTTTGAACAGTACCCATCCCCTTGATGTCCACAATATCACCTTTCTAGTAGATTCGCATATATGTGGCCAAAGGAACAACTCCATGTTTTCTAAAAGGCCTAGAGAACACGTATTGGGTGCTTCTCCTCTTTCCCTTTGCTTGTCATTTTGGTGAATTACTGGAAGATGGCATCTCTGGCTGAAAGCCAGGGTATTTTTTATCTTCCACTCAGCTTTATTACTGGAGAGCTCTGGGTGATAAATGAGTCTCTCAGCCATGTTTTATTCTCAGATGCAGCATGTTCTGAAATATCATTAACTTGTCAATAAAATGAATAAGGGTAAAAATGTTACATGATCAATAAAAAAATCTAGATTGTAAGAAAGGTCACAGAGTAAAACATTCTGGCTTCTTCATTTCTCAGGGTTGTGTTAAAGGAAGGCTCTATAAAACACTTTTGAAGAAGCAAATAACTGCTTTAAAATAAACCAGAGTATTTAAGTGGCTGGACAGTGAATTCAGAAATCTAAGTCCATGGAATGTTTTAGGTGTTTTAAAAGTAGGAAGTTAGGGTTTCTTAGTGCCCCATCAAGCTGTGTCATCCCAGTGTTCCTCCATCTGTGGCTTTGGGTGGCTTGCTCATCATTTCTTTTTAATGCATCCATTCTAACCCCAATTCCACCTTTTGCTCAGCACTATCTAGAACTTTTTCTCCTCCATTAAACCATCACTGAATCTGCCAATCTTAGTAACCCTCTATGTTTCTTCAACTTTTTTGGTAGCAAATTAGGCTTTCTCAGGGTTTCTAAACTCCTGCCTGGCAGACTGAGCAGACAGACTATTTAACAAAAAAAATCCTAGTTTACTTCTCTTCTCCTTCATTGGTGATAGAATTCTTGGTTCAGTTCTCATCTCTAACTCATTATCTTAGGTATATGAAGCATGGTATAGGTTGCGAAACATCAGTCTGCCTTTGACAAAGTGAGAATTCCTTTATCGTCACTCATGCTACAAAAATATATTGAGCACTTGCTCCTGAGTAGGTGAGCTGGGAGCCATAAGGACGAGATGGATATGGCTCCTGCTTCAGAGAAGTTATATGTGGCTGGGGTTGGGGTACACACAAAGCCTGCAATTTGACCAACAAATACATAAATTGAAGCTGAATGATGCCTTAAGAAGGTAACACTGAGTGAGATAAATATTAATAGAAGTAAACTTGATTCTAAGTATTCATGGGAGTGCTCTCTAAGAAGGCAGTGAGCTGAGTTTTGAATGATGAAAAGGACCTAGCTCAGAGGTGGGGACAGAGCAGAGTAGTTTAAGAAGAGGGGAACAGCATGGGAAAATTCTCTGCCTTAAACAAGATTCTAAAGGAGAGAGAATTGGAGGTTGGAGAAGTGAACCAAATGACCTTCTGCTGGGCTTTGGAGACATGGGAAGGCTGTGGTTTTTTATAAGTGTAATGAAAATCCCTTGAAGAATCTTATGCAGAGGGAATAACTAAACAGATTTATTTTAAAAGGTCAGTTTATTAGTCTGTGGAGACCTGTTTGAGGAGGGCAAAGATGGAAATGGTGAGGCCATTTAAAAGGGTGTGGTCCAGGCAAGAAATTTTTGGTAACCTCCACTAAGAAAGAAGTGCATGGATTTAAAATGTGTTGCAGGTAACAAATTGTCAGATCCTGATGAAGAATAAGGCGAAGTACTTTCC
This sequence comes from Nycticebus coucang, assembly GCF_027406575.1. NCBI lineage: Eukaryota > Metazoa > Chordata > Mammalia > Primates > Lorisidae > Nycticebus > Nycticebus coucang. Next base: position 163,138,400 of record NC_069780.1, on the reverse strand, counting down.
TTAATAAGTATTTCCTCAGGTTAATATTTTTTTTTATATACTTGTCTTCTTTCATCTACCAAATTACTAGCTTGTCAGGGCAGAGTTCATGTCTTTTCTTTAAATTTATGAGAACACGATAGACGTTCAACAAATACTTGTTGTCTTTTCCATTTCATACTAAGTAGACCTCACAATATTTTGTTGAAATCATATTAGATGCCAGAATAAAATATCTTGAGTAATTTCAAGTCCTTCTGATTATAGCTTTTTGGTGTTGCATGAAAAATGGATGTTAAAAAATGGAATGTTGACTTTTGTGGGTATTTCATAAAAATGGGAAAACTTTCTGTTTGGTTTAGCATTGAGATTGCCAAACAATTAAGTGTGGTTCTAACAGAACCCTAACTTGGCACCAAAAATAGGCCACTGTGTGCCCTTGCATTTGGAACGTATCAAAGGATTCATAATCTCTTTAGACTCTGGACCAATTTTATTTAAAAAAAAGTCAAAATCAACCAAACATGGTCCCAAGCAGAGGGTATGAACCAGCTCCACTGCAGCAGGAAGTTATGAGTGAGAAAATGTCATCTGAACACTTCCCTTTCACATACCTTCCCATTTAGTGACATCCCTTTTTTTCCCATGTATAAAAATTTACTCTCAGGAATAAGGCCAATAAGTGGCATAACGCCATGGCATAAATGCACTGAAAAAATTTCTTAAAAGGTTACATTTCCCAGGAATGTTTGATACCAAAATTATTTCCATAGACTAATTTTCAGGCATGTGGGGGCTAAATGGACAGTGCCCTTTCCAAGGAGATCCTACCAGGAAAGCAAACCCTGCCTCTGCTCACTCCCCTGACTTACATGACACTAAGGCTCCAGTATGGGTCTGCTTGAGGACAAGTTGTGTTGCTGTCTCGGCAACCCACATACCCAGGAATTTCCTCCCAACTCAAAGGCTCCCTCTGTCCAGCATCCTTCCACCTGTAGCTTGTAATGAATTACAGAACAGTTATACTCCCTTAAACCCTTAGGTCTCACTCAGTCCCCTCTCTTTATAACCGGAAGACCCAGGGGCAGGTGCATGGTCTTCCTTTTCTTGTACTTGGTCAGGTTTGTCAGGTATGCTGTCTAAAATTTAAACATAATAAACCTTTGAAAGTGGACAGCAAGCAAACACTTTGGGATTAAAGGCTCAGTTTAGGAAACAGGGTCTCTGCATTTGTGAACGGTCCCACAGCTGTAAGTCTGTCTGTCGACTCTATGTTGGGTCATATTTCTCTCCCTTTGGGGCCCCGCACTGCTACTATGCCCAGAGATTTCTTGGTTCTGGTCCTAACCCTGATCTGACTCAGAAGCTCTTATGATAGGTTCCTGACAGGGGATCCGACATCACCTTTATAGGACGTAGTCTGTGACGCTAGCTCCCTTCTTCGGTGACCTCTTTCCTGCTGACAAACATTCATATTAGAATAGTGATCATCTAGTAGTAGCTCTTTCCATACTCATAGGGTTTAAACATTTAGTGATCCTCTATTCTATATATCCCTCCAATGATAGGGAGTTCTTTGAAAAACTGTGTCGTATGAATTTTATCTTTATAATTAGAAATATTCAATTTCCATATATACCCATTCATACTATTAATAGTTTTATCTTCTAAGCCATGTGAGGCAAATATATTTTTTTGGAATGAGAGCCTGTCAAATATTTGGAATCAGCTCTCCTGATTGAAGAAGTTTGTCTTCACTAGGCTAAATGGCTCCAGCTCTGTCAACCAACCCTGAAGAAAGGTTTTATCACTTTTTGCCACCCTGTGTGCTCTCCCAATCACTCCAGCTTTTCACACTTTTCTTCCAGGGTGTGATGTACAAACCACCATACCTCAAAATGTACTGCGAACACTACAGAAATGACAGACCTTTGTCCTTCATGTCAGGTCCTAGTCAGTCTTAGAAGTCCCCTTGTTCTTGTTCTGATCACATCCCAGGCATTGACCCTTATTTGCTGTAATTTTAACTAAAATCTCTAAATAGGCTTCAGTGTGTTCCTGTCATGCCCTCTTCATGCTCTTAGATTATTATGTTTTGTAAATGTGTAACTTAATATTGGTTATCTTTATTTAATAAGAATTCCTTCTTTATAGTTACCTGGTTCTCCCTTAGAAAGTCTCTAAGCATCTGCTGCCTGTGCCAGTCACTGGGCTTGTCAGAGGGGAGACGATGCTGAACTCACATCATGGTCCCCACTTTTCAGAGCTCATGATCTTAGGGAAACCAAAAGAAGTAACTATCTTGTCAATTATAAATTATAATTGAGAATGTCCTAAAGGAATAACTAGGGGAACTAAGGAGGAAGGACTAGGAGGATTTTCTGGAACAGGTGGCATCTGAGTTAAGGAGTTAGCAGTAGGAGGTAGGAAGGGAGAAACAGTCCAAGCAAAGAAACTTCTCACCTAAAGACCCAGACATGAGGCTGAAAAGAATAGGTGGAGGTTTTACATGGGGCAAAAGGTGGAACTTAGTGGAAAATAATTATATCAATTTAAGTAGTTGTCAAATGAGGGATTTAGAATTTTAACCTGAGAGAAATTGGTAGCCATTGAAGGGTTTGATGGAAGGAAGTGGTATAATCATTTCTGTATTTTAGAAAAATTAGTTTGGCTGCTGTGTGGAAAATAATTTTCCTGTGTTAAAATAGAGAAAAAGGATAAGAAATTATGGCAAGCATCTACCAAAAGATAAAAGTATGTTTGAAGTATGTAAGAGACATAAGGACATATGTTATGAGAACATGTTTGTTATGTTAGATGACATTTGACTGAATAAACTTACAGGCTCAGGAAGTGGTATATTGGATAATTAACTGAGGGTAAGCAAAGAATGATAATTAAATTTGGCTCGGAAAGGTATATTGATTGTAATGTCTACTAGAAGTAGAATCAGTAACAGAACAGGATAAGAATAAGAGATTAGATTTGGAAATGTTGGATTTCAATTTTTATGGGTCATTCAAATACAGATGTTCAATAAACAGACACATATATGGGTGTAGAACTTAGTTACCTGACCTTGGATAGAAAAAAGTAAATCTTCAGGTCATAAGTATTTAGGCACTAATGGGAGTTAGGGAGTCATGCATGGAGAATTGTAGAATGAGAAGCAGAGCAATTTCTAGGCAAGATGCAAATAAATACTCATCCCATCAAAAAGATGAGGGGAAGAATGGAAGCCTCAAAGGGATGAAGAGTGTGGGGACCAAGACAGTATTAGAAAACATAGTATGTTTTCCTAGAAGCCAAAGGAAGGCATGTTTCAGAGGAAGTGGCCAAGAGTGTCACAAGTCCATTGGATTTTAAAATAAGGAATTTGTTAGAGACCACCGTGAGGGTAGCTTCAGTGGAGTGGTGAAGATAGAACCCATTTGTACTGAGTTGAAGAATAAAGGGGAGGATGAAGTAGAGATGATAATTGCAGACTAGCAGCTAGAAAGGTAAGACAAGTTACAGAATGGTAGCAGAAAGGAGGTTGCTGTGAGCTGTGTGAGGCCACGGCACTCTACCGAGGGCCATAAAGTGAGACTCTGTCTCTACAAAAAAAAAAAAAAAAAAGAAAGGGGATTTTTAAAGGTAGAACAGATGAGAGCAAATGTAAATGGTAACTAGGAAAATGTGCTTATCACAGAGGTGACGGAGGGAATGTGAAATAAAACAAGTACTTATAAAAGCAGTTTTTCCTCTGATGCTTCTGAACACGATAAAGTAGATTTTGCCTAAATCATTCCAGTGTCTACCTTGTCACCATTTCCATTTTTTTGAAAGTTTTAAAACCATGCTCTGTTTAGGAAACTGTTTTTCTCTTCATTTCTTCATTCTCTCAATAGTCACGAATACTCACTAAATATTATAGACGCTCAGCTAAGTGCTAGAAATGGAGAAAAATGAGATGTAGTCATAGCTTTCAAAAAGACAAGAATGTGTATTGAAAAAAAATAGTCACACTTTGCATGCTTGTTTTTCCTTCTCATGCTTCACTGAATAAAGTTAATTCACTTCAAAAATGGCAGCTCTTCAATACTCAAAGATACTTAATATACCACCATTTGTTTCTTCTAGTGACAAAGCAAAACCTGATAATGTGCAACATGGAAAACAAATCTGTCATTACCTTGGTAGTCATTTGTAGGGTGAGCTCTTGAAATCTGCTGCAAGAACGGAAAACAATACTCTCAATCAGGATCTGATAAGTACAGAGTAGTTGCTTGAGACATAATTTATCCTGTATCATATTAAAACAGCACAAGCTTTTTTTGGCAATTGAATCTTGATGTTGTCAAATAACAAGATTTCCATTACTTTTCCTTGGATTTTATGTACAACTGTTAAGCCAACATTCCCCAATCCTAGTTATATGAAGTTGATTATTTGCAGTGAAAACACATGACTTCTTACCTATTAACTATACATTTGATCTCAGTTTATGCATATCATTGTTCCAAAGTGTTAATCTCTGCAAATGTCATTGTTATCAAATGCATTATAAATCATTCCAAGCTTTCTTTAGGAAATTTAATTTGTTTCAATATCAATTAAAATTATCTGCTAAGACATTGATCAACACAAGACTAAATATTAATATGAATTTATGGTGCATGCCACCTGAGAACTATTCAGATTGATGTCAATAGATTATTTAATGTTCTTTGAAATACCTATCTAGAAAATTTAATTTGTTTTGATATTAATTAAAATTATCTACTAAGACATCAAATAACATGGGACTAAATATTAATATAAATTTGTGTTGAATGCCACCTGAGAACTATTCAGCTTAATGTCAATAGATTACTTAATGTGGCCTAATAGAACTCTGGTAAGCTGCATTTTCACCACTAATACCAAGCACTATCCTTAGAGACATTTGAGGTTTCTGACAGAAATTCAAGAAAACCTGAGACAGGGAATGAAGTATCCACAGATAAATAATCTACCATTTTTTAGCCAAAGGTTAACTTCATGGTAAAAGAAGTTCAGTGGGTCATAGAACTCCCATCGCCTTAACCAAAGAAACCAAAACCAAAAACAAAACAAAGGAAACAAAACACACAACCACTCCAAAACTTAGCAAAAACAAAACATCAACAGTTTTCTTGAGCCACATTAAGGTTTGCCCTATGCAAATAGTGATTTTCCTGTCTTTGATTTTTCTGTCTTTGCTTTGAGATTTTAAATGTCAGCCAACAAGCTTCTTGGCTTCTTTTTCTGGCAGCAATTTCCTTTGGTTATTTTTTAAAACCTCATAAAGACTATTTGCTTCCCTATAGCACATAAAATTAGGAGTCAAATATAGACAAAACACTAAGAAAGCTCCTATTTAATATTCTGATTATAATGTAAAATTTCATAGCTATGATCTACTTCTAGGTTTTAATGCTATTTCTGCTGTTGTTCATCATGGCGTCTGACTTAATTTTAAATAAGTTACATTTTTGTTTTTTATTTAAAGATGTAGACATACATTCAATATTGCAGAAAATTTGGAAAATGAAAAGTGAAAATGCTATCTATAATTATTAATATTTTGATAAAATAATGACATTTCAAATACTATTTAAAAATATGTTCACAAAATACAGACCACATATGACAAACATATTCTTTTTCACTTAGAAATACATCTTGAATTCCTTTCACGGTTGCTTAAATTCTCTCCCATCAAATGATGTTAAGGACAATGAATTTAATCATATGGATATACTAAAATATATTAATCCATGTTCTTATTTATAGATCTTTATGCTTACTTTTCACTATCATTCAGTAGTATAGAATAATTTTTTTACATACCTCTGATTATTTCCAAGGACGTATTTCTAGTGGAGTAACTAGGACAAAGAAATACACATTTTCAATGCTTTTTTTTTTTTATTTTTGGGGATTCATTGAGGGTACAATAAGCCAGGTTACACTGATTGCAATTGTTAGTTAAAGTCCCTCTTGTGCAATCGAAACTACTTTCAAGACATGGGACATTATACTGCTGTCCCACGAAAGTCCCACCTGTGCAATCGAAACTACTTTCAAGACATGGGACATTATACTGCTGTTCTGACCTCCTATGTGTATAGAGATCATTCCCAAGGCTTCTCTTTTCTTCACCTCCCCCATCAACCCGATGACGTCTGACCATGTCTAGGATGAACTTTTCTGTTTTTTCTATTGCTCCCTCTATTAGCACCTTTGCTTTGCTGGGCCTTTACAAAGGCATTCCCAGCGTTCTGCTTGCTTCTGGTGTTGCTCTCTTTCAGTCCATTTTCATATAGCAACTAGAGACATCTTTCAAAAGCGTAAAGTGGATGTATTACACTCCTGCTTTCGGTGCTTTCCGTGTCCCGAATGTGATCTACAAGACGCTGCACCATCTGATCTCAGCCTTGGCTCTGCCTTCTTCCCTCGCCTGGCTTCCTCTTGGTCTTCCTTCTTGTAACTCTTTCTTTCATCAGGACGTTTTATATCTATTTATTACACACACACACACACCTGCTTAGAGCACAGTAGCTTCCTCTCCTTGCTGAGCTAACTTACTTTATCGTCTTCTTCAAAGAGGTCTTCCCTGATGACTTAACAGACCCACCCCACTCCTCCTGCTCCACTGTCAGCCTCTTGGATCATCCTTTGTTTTTTGTTCCTCCAGCACTTATAACAGTGCACAGCTGGGCAATGTTCTGTGAGCTTTCTTGTTCTGTGCTTCTCACCCCCAACACGGTGAACTCTCCAAGGGTAATCCACATGCACCACTTTCCTCTGCCCTGCTCCTGGCATCATGTCTGGTATCTACTACACTCTTAACACATTTTCCAACAAATAAATGAACTGGCAAATCCTTCTGTTTTGCAGTCTCAGTTACAGCTGCTGAGGAAACCTCTAGTGAAATTTTGATTACATGTTTATTATATAGGCTAATTCATGTATTCTAAACATGATAAAAATGTACAATTATTTCATAAGATATGTGAAGAAGAAAAAGAATATTCTCAAGAAAGGAGTTTTCAGTCCTGATCCTTCCTTAGTGACAATTTTTTTTTTAATTTTTTTTTTTTTTTTATTGTTGGGGATTCATTGAGGGTACAATAAGCCAGGTTACACTGATTGCAATTGTTAGGTAAAGTCCCTCTTGCAATCATGTCTTGCCCCCATAAAGTGTGACACACACCAAGGCCCCACCCCCGTCCCTCCTTCCCTCTTTCTGTTTCCCCCCCATAACCATAATTGTCATTAATTGTCCTCATATCAAAATTGAGTACATAGGATTCGTGCTTCTCCATTCTTGTGATTCTTTACTAAGAATAATGTCTTCCACGTCCATCCAGATTAATACGGAGGATGTAAAGTCTCCATTTTTTTTAATGGCTGAATAGTATTCCATGGTATACATATACCACAGCTTGTTAATCCATTCCTGGGTTGGTGGGCATTTAGGCTGTTTGCACATTTTGGCGATTGTAAATTGAGCTGCAATAAACAGTCCAGTACAAGTGTCCTTATGATAAAAGTATTTTTTTTCCTTCTGGGTAGATGCCCAGTAATGGGATTGCAGGATCAAATGGGAGGTCTATTTTGAATACACGTTCTGTCTATGCTTCTGTTTATTTTTTTCTCTTTCACTTGAAAACTATAGCTTTACCATAACCTTTCCAGACAATATTACTTTATCAAAGGTCTATAAGTTAAAGAAAAGACATACAATAGATGATTAAGAAGAGTCTATTATGACAAAGAAATTATTAACAAAGAAGGTATTAATTTTTCTTCCTACTTGTATTGGTAGCTTGAAACTGATACCACAGCTTAGCAAACTCTTTGAATCTTTTTTGACATATGAATAAAAGTGCTTTGTAATTACCTACTAAATTCCAACTGTGATTTTACTTAGAGAAGTGCTTTGCACCAACCTTCCCTATATACTCTGTCAGAGTGACATCTTCAAATTTCAAATACAGTGCAGTAAATTACTTCTCTGTGCCTAACATTCTGACCACAGGAAAAGAATGTTGGAGAAATACTGAATTTCTCTAAGGCAGAGGTAAGTAAGGAGAAAATTTCCCTTTGCCTGCTCTATTCTGCTGAAGAGGGAAGAGCAAAAAATTGGGGGTTTTGATTTATTCCCTTACTTTTCACTCTCAAATCTGAGTTCCAAAGTATTATTTTTTCACCAACACAACATGGTGCCAGGTACATGGATGTGAATTCATTATCTAGCAGCTTTTGTCATATTTCTGTTTCTGGAGTTTCATTCAGTCCATGAAGAAATCCTACTCATCCTTTAGGAGAACTTACACTCTGTTCTAAATCTCTCACATTACGTGAATTAAGGAGTTATTTTTCTCCTTAATAAGGAGAAAGAAATGGATTTAGGAATCAGAAAGGCTCAAGATACAGTCCCAAGTGTGCTTCTAAGTACTTTATGATAGGGAAATCATAACTTTGCTAAATATGAACGTTATCCATTATAACAGTAGAGTAATATTAACACTGCCCTCTTAGAAGCTGATCATTAATATTCAAAGGTAAGATGCATTTAAATTGCTTTCTAATTTACCTGAATGTTAGTTATTGTTGTCTTGGTGATGCTGCTTTTCTTCACATTGCCTTGAACTGACTCACTGAGTTAAAGGAATCAATTTTGCATTCTTACCTAGGATCAAACCAATATTATAAAGTTCCCTAAATTGATGACGAAAATAATCAGAAGAGTTAGAAAAGAGTAGTTTATACACTCAAATTCAAATTAATTTTGACAAAATATTTAAAAAGTCACATAATATGCCATCATGAGTCATTCCATGGTGTGTACAGCAAAAGATTAAAGAAAACAGAAGTATTGATTAGCTGAAGACCTTGTGTTTTCTAACTCATTCTCAGCAGTATGAGGTTCATTCTGTACACTAATTGGACACAGCTAAAATGAAATTATAAAAACAGATTTTTTTCAAGTGTTCAGAGATCAACTAAGCTATTTATCTCATTTTAAAGATGAGAAAACTGATTAAATGTAGTTCATCAAATATATTAAGTTATGACCACTCACTCATTACTCTGGGGTCATCAAGTAACAAACTTCCACTTCTGATATTCTTTCTTTCCTTTTCTCCCCATGGTTTTTGAGTAACTTGAGCCTCTGTACTTAACTCAATGGATACCACTTCTTTTCTGCCTCTGAGATAATTCTGGATTTGTTATGTCCATCTTGCTCCATCTTGGATAAGCCTGAGATCAGAGATAGAGAACCACCTGAATTTTGTATGTCAATAATATAAGATAAACAGACGTTTACATTTCTCGTTATAGATCCTTTTAATAGATCTTACTATAGAAGTATCTCTTTTCCATCCCTCTGTCCTGAGTATCATCACCCCATGATCCTAGGCTTTTGTTTTGATTTAGGGTGCACCAGGCTCTGGCAAAAGGATCAGCACATGCCAGCCAGAGAAAGGAAGGTGAGGGGAAAACCACCTTTGCTTCTGCATACATCAACAGTTCCTCTTTTTAACTAGATTTTAAACTCCTCAAAGGTAGAATGAATTTTTGTGTCTAGCTGAGTGCTGAGTACATAGCTGACTTTCAACAAACACTTTCTGACCAAAAACTGATAGTTGGGACTCTTTCTGTAGGAAAGAAAATTGATAACATTCTCTATGAGAAATTGATTTTCTTGTAAAGATTTGTTGATTAAAACACACACACACACACAGAAAGGCAGATTGAAACAATAGATCATGAAGCTCTGACCTACAGAATAGGAACAAAGAAACCAATACGTTTTAAGAAATCTTGCAGGGTTTAAAATGCCTTACCTTTTACTGTTTGTACTAACATTTCCCACATTTGTGGCTCTAATTTAATTGTGGCATGAAAATAATGAGAAAAAAATCTTGAGAATTCATAAATTATTAAATCTTGGTAAGAAAAAAAATCCCACATGGAAACAAAATGCGTAGTTCAAAAATAGCATCTTTCTAATTGTCATTGCAATGGCCGTGTTGACAGCCTGGTCAAAACCATGGAAACGCAAAAGATTTAGGTGGTGCCTGGAGCATGCCAAATTAACTTAGCCTTGCTCCCTGAATGAAATGTCATCTCTGTTTGGGGAATGCATACCTAAACTGTTCCCTTTGTGATTTAGATTTGCTAGTTGCTAAGAGCAATTTTACAGATGCTTCATTTACTCTGAACGGGAGCATTTCCCTATGGATGCAGAGTACCGATCTCTCTTTGCCATTTTCATCATACCTTAGAACTAAGCAGTGAAACATTGAAAAAACAAAAGAAAATCTGCTACGTTTAAGACAAGGTCGACCTCAATGGGTAAAGATATAAAGGGCAGCTTTAGAAACTGGCCTAACGCCGGAGTTCAGATTCTAACTTAGTTTTGGCACATTGAAAATAGTTCTTTCATTATACCTTATAATGATGTTTGAGGCAGGTGCTGTTATCATTTTGTAAGTGAAGAAATGGAGGTTGCCCAAAGTCATGCTGCAAGTAAGCCCTGGTGGTAGAACTGGCCCCAGGATCCCTGCTCTTCCCGCCCTCACTCTGCATGGGAAGGTGCAGGACCAGCCTCATTTCTCCTGGTGCCTCTGCTTTTATAGAAAAAATGCAGAGGAGACAGTTTGGTATAGTCTCAGCTTTGCTGGGATATCCTTTGTTTAATGACATTAACAGAAATAATTCACTAGAAGTTTGTTAAAAGCAATAAGAAGATGTTATTCAAGACTGCATGAATAAGTGTCAAGACTTTTACAGTAGAAGACTGGGTTGGGGGCAATCCTGGTACAACAGAGACCAGCACAGATCTGTAGCCAGGGGTTAGGGTGAGGGAAAGGTTAGAAAACCACCAAGAGGAGCTTGAGATAAAGGGTAAGAGGGAAGAGGAATGTGGTTAGATAACAAGAGCAGAGGAAAAGGAGCTTGACTGGGTACAGGGACAGGGAATTCTCCATTTCCCTTTGGTAGAATTCTATGGCAAAACTGGGCTTAGCAGGCTCAGCAGGAGGCATGAAGGAGAAGAGGCCTCAAGGGAGCCTAAGGGAAGTTTGACCGTGGGAGTCCTTGTCTACAAGCAATGCACGCTACAAGGCTTCCCTAATTTATTCATTAATTTTTATTCTCTATTCATTAATTTTTATTCTCTATCTGAGGGTAACAAAATACAAGATATTCATACTGATTTAAAAAAGAGAAGGGGCATCAGGATGAGGTCTCATTTAGTGAAGACCTGGACGTAAGGTCCTGAGACCTACTGAGGGAAACGCCATGGGGAAGGTAACCTTCTTCTTCTTTCTTTTTCATTTCCTTTCTTGAACGTTAAGATGGAAACTAAAAGAGGGAAAGAATCCCAAATATTCTCATCTATTCCAATCTTGTTCTACAGATGACAAAATGGGCACCGCAAGAAGTGAAGTAAAACTCATGAAGCGGTATCTTAGTTTCCCCGGTGTCTGTCCTGGGTAGATATTCCTTGGCTCCATATCACTGCATCATTTCATTGTTCCTGCTCCAGCAGAGTAGGATTTAAAGATCTGAGAGTTTTCTTTCTCTGATATTTTACTGTGAGCATTATGGAGGTCTGACAATTAAGTTCACAAACTTGCCACCATGTGCTTACATTGGCAACAGTGTACAAACAGCTCAATAAGGTTTCATAACCTTGGCTCACAGCTGTGTTCATGTTGAAGGGTGGCAGTGTCTTGCTGAGTGGCGTTCATTATTGTTCCTGTGTGCTTCTGTGGGCTGTTTCAAGAATGCCAGAGCTTGAATTAGAGCAACAAATGTGTGGGTCATTATGAAAGTTTTGAGATATGAAAAAGATAAAAAAATCCGTGTGGACTGAAACAAATCAAGCCCTTCCAGAAGCACAGATAAACCAAGCCAAGTTGAAACTTGCACGGGTAAATCAGAAAAGATGCTGTTAACTGTATTTCTCAGAAATAAAATGAGGGACCATAACACAGTGTCTCAAAATTTTTGTACTGACCCATGTGAACATTAAATTTCTTGTTAAACTTCGCAAGAGTGAAAGTGAACTCAGGGACATGTTAGTCCAAGTTTGCAGAGACAATGCCTTAAAGATATGGCCGTGTGCACATGGATGAAATGTTTTCCTGAGGGGAGAGAAAGCATCACTGATGAAGAATGGTCAGGGCAGCCAGGAACAGGCAGAACTGATGAAAACACTGCAAAAATTCATTGAGCTGTATGTCAGAATTGCCAGCTGACTGTAAAGAGCACAGCAGACCAAGTAAACATCGATAGAGCAGCAGTTAGGAAAATCTGAACTGAAAATCTTGGCGTAAGAGAAGTGTGGCTCTTGCATCCCAACAATGTACCAGCTCACAGGGCACTACCTGAACAGGAGTCTTTAGCCAGTAAACAAATAACCATTTTGGAACATCCTCCCTACTTACCCGATGTGCTCCCCAAAGACTTTTCGGTTTACCTGAAGATAAAGGAAATATTGAAAGGAAGACATTTCAATGACATTCAGGACATCAAGAATAATAGGATGACAACTCTGATGGCCATTACAGAGAAAGAGTCCCAAAACTGCATTGGTGCATCGCTTCCCAAGGGCAGTCCTTAGACAGTGACTGTAGTGATAGTCAGCAAGGAGGTCATACTTTTCCTAGGATGAGTTTATAAACTTAATTGTCAGACTTAAGTCTTAATGTATTCAATAACATTATTACATTTATGAACATTTTATTGGATAATAATTGTTGTTAATATAAATTTTAACTCTTTAGGTCACATTTCGGTTTCCCTAAATTTTAGTTAATCCTGATTCTCACTGTTAATACCATGAATGTCCCCTTCAGCTGACTTATACAGTACAAACCTAAAATAATTTTGATTGTGAAAATCTGTAAAATAAGGCTATTTTAAACAATCTGAATTTTTGAGAAAACAAAAGTAAATAAATGCCTTCAGAGTAATTTAACTGTAGCTTAGGTAAACTCCTGAGGAACTTACACATATTCTATCTATGTAATAATTAGAGTTCACAAGCTTTTAGATTTGTGGTTCTGTTACTTTATTTTAAGAAAAATTTAAGATTTAAAGTACATTATTTTATCTCACTGGCATCATTTTTTTTTTTTATTGTTGGGGATTCATTGAGGGTACAATAAGCCAGGTTACACTGATTGCAATTGTTAGATAAAGTCCCTCTTGCAATCATGTCTTGCCCCCATAAAGTGTGACACACACCAAGGCCCCCCCCCGTCCCTCTTTCTGCTTTTCCTCCCCACCCATAACCTTAATTGTCATTAAAAGTCCTCATATCAAAATTGAGTACATAGGATTCATGCTTCTCCATTCTTGTGATACTTTACTAAGAATAATGTCTTCCACTTCCATCCAGGTTAATACGAAGGATGTAAAGTCTCCATTGTTTTTAAATGGCTGAATAGTATTCCATGGTATACATATACCACAGCTTGTTAATCCGTTGCTGGGTTGGTGGGCATTTAGGCTGTTTCCACATTTTGGCGATTGTAAATTGAGCTGCAATAAACAGTCTAGTACAAGTGTCCTTATGATAAAAGGATTTTTTTCCTTCTGGGTAGATGCCCAGTAATGGGATTGCAGGATCAAATGGGAGGTCTAGCTTGAGTGCTTTGAGGTTTCTCCATACTTCCTTCCAGAAAGGTTGTACTAGTTTGCAGTCCCACCAGCAGTGTAAAAGTGTTCCCTTCTCTCCACATCTACGCCAGCATCTGCAGTTTTGAGATTTTGTCATGTGGGCCATTCTCACTGGGGTTAGATGATATCTCAGGGTTGTTTTGATTTGCATTTCTCTAATATATAGAGATGATGAACATTTTTTCATGTGTTTCTTAGCCATTCGTCTGTCATCTTTAGAGAAACTTCTATTCATGTCTCTTGTCCATTCATACATGGGATTGTTGGCTTTTATCACGTGGATTAATTTGAGTTCTCTATAGATCCTAGTTATCAAGCTTTTGTCAGATTCAAAATATGCAAATATCCTTTCCCATTGTGTAGGTTGTCTCTTTGCTTTGGTTATTGTCTCCTTAGCTGTACAGAAGCTTTTCAGTTTAATGAAGTCCCCTTTGTTTATTTTTGTTGTTGTTGCAATTGCCATGGCAGTCTTCTTCATGAAGTCTTTCCCCAGGCCAATATCTTCCAGTGTTTTTCCTATGCTTTCTTGGAGGATTTTTATTGTTTCATGCCTTAAATTTAAGTCCTTTATCCATCTTGAATCAATTTTTGTGAGTGGGGATAGGTGTGGGTCCAGTTTCAGTCTTTTACATGTAGACATCCAGTTCTCCCAACACCATTTATTGAACAGGGAGTGTTTCCCCCAAGGTATGTTCTTGTTTGGTTTATCGAAGATTAGGTGGTTGTAAGATGTTAGTTTCATTTCTTGGTTTTCAATTCGATTCCAAGTGTCTATGTCTCTGTTTTTGTGCCAGTACCATGCTGTCTTGAGCACTATGGCTTTGTAGTACAGACTAAAATCTGGTATGCTGATGCCCCCAGCTTTATTTTTATTATTAAGAACTGCCTTAGCTATACGGGGTTTTTTCCAGTTCCATACAAAACGCAGAATCATTTTTTCCAAATCTTGAAAGTACGATGTTGGTATTTTGATACGAATGGCATTGAATAGGTAGATTGCTTTCGGAAGTATAGACATTTTAATAATGTTGATTCTTCCCATCCATGAGCATGGTATGTTCTTCCATTTGTTAATATCCTCTGCTATTTCCTTTCTGAGGATTTCATAGTTTTCTTTATAGAGGTCCTTCACCTCCTTCGTTAGGTATATTCCTAGGTATTTCATTTTCTTTGAAACTATGGTGAAGGGAGTTGTGTCCTTAATTAGCTTCTCATCTTGACTATTATTGGTGTACACAAAGGCTACTGACTTGTGGACATTGATTTTATATCCTGAAACATTACTGTATTTTTTGATGACTTGTAGGAGTCTTGTGGTTGAGTCTTTGGGGTTCTCTAAGTATAAGATCATGTCGTCAGCAAAGAGGGAGAGTTTGACCTCCTCTGCTCCCATTTGGATTCCCTTTATTTCCTTGTCTTGCCTAATTGTATTGGCTAGAATGACCAGCACTATGTTGAATAGAAAAGGTGACAGAGGACAACCTTGTCTGGTTCCAGTTCTAACAGGAAAAGCTTTCAGTTTTACTCCATTCAGTAAAATATTGGCTGTGGGTTTGTCATAGATAGCTTCAATCAGTTTTAGAAATGTGCCACCTATGCCTATACTCTTCAGTGTTCTGATTAGAAAAGGATGCTGGATTTTATCAAATGCTTTTTCTGCATCTATTGAGAGGATCATGTGATCTTTATTTTTGCCTCTGTTAATATGGTGGATAATGATTATGGACTTGCATATGTTAAACCAGCCTTGCATCCCTGGGATGAAGCCTACTTGATCATGATGAATGACTTTTTTGATGATAAGCTGTAATCTATTGGCTAGGATTTTGTTGAGAATTTTTGCATCTATATTCATGAGTGAGATTGGTCTGAAATTCTCCTTTTTGTGTGGGTCTTTTCCTGGTTTTGGTATCAGGGTGATGTTTGCTAAACAGAACGTGTTGGGGAAGATTCCTTCTTCCTCAATTTTTTGGAATAATTTCTGCAGTACAGGAATAAGCTCTTCCTTGAAGGATTGATAGAATTCTGGAGTGAAGCCATCTGGACCAGGGCATTTTTTGGTTGGAAGATTTTTTATTGCTTCTTTGATCTCAGTGCTTGAAATTGGTCTGTTCAGGAGCTCTATTTCTTCCTGGCTAAGTCTAGGGAGAGGGTGTGATTCCAAATATTGATCCATTTCTTTCACATTGTCAAATTTCTGGGCATAGAGTTTCTGGTAGTATTCAGAGATGATCTCTTGCATCTCTGTGGGATCAGTTGTTTTTTCCCCTTTATCATTTCTGATTGAGGTTACTAGAGATTTTACTTTTCTATTCCTCGTTAGTCTGGCCAATGGTTTATCTATTTTATTTATTTTTTCAAAAAACCAACTCCTTGTTTCATTAATTTTCTGAATGATTCTTTTGTTTTCAATTTCATTGATCTCTGATTTGACTTTGGATATTTCTTTTATTCTACTGAGTTTAGGCTTAGGTTGTTCTTCTTTTTCCAATTCCATAAGATCTCTTGTGAGATTGTTGATGCGCTCTCTTTCTGTTTTTCTAATGTAGGAATCTAAAGCGATGAATTTTCCTCTCAAAACTGCTTTTGCAGTATCCCACAGGTTTTGGTAGCTTGTGTCTTCATTGTTGTTATGCTCAAGGAAGTTAATGATTTCCTGTTTTATTTCTTCCTGCACCCATCTGTTATTCAACAGAAGATTGTTTAATTTCCATGCCTTTGGGTGGCGTCGAGCATTTTTGTTAGAGTTGAGTTCCACCTTTAGTGCCTTATGGTCTGAGAAGATACAAGGTAAAATTTCAATTCTTTTGATTCTGTTGATATTTGTTTTGTGTCCCAGGATATGATCAATTTTGGAGAATGTTCCATGGGGTGATGAGAAGAATGTATATTCTTTATCTTTGGGGTGGAGTGTTCTATATGCATCTATCAAGCACAGTTGTTCTAGGGTCTCATTTAAGTCTCTTATATCTTTGTTTAATTTCTGTTTAGAGGATCTGTCCAGCTCTGTAAGAGGAGTGTTAAAGTCCCCTGTTCTTATGGTATTATCAGATATCATATTGCTCAGACTGAGTAAGGTCTGTTTCAAGAACCTGGGAGCATTTAAATTGGGTGCATAAATATTTAGAATTGAAATGTCTTCTTGTTGTATTTTTCCCTTGACCAATATAAAGTGACCATCTTTGTCTTTTTTGACTTTAGTTGCTTTAAATCCACATGTATCTGAAAATAAGATTGCAACTCCTCTTTTGTTCTGAATTCCATTTGCCTGAAAAATTGTCTTTCAACCCTTGACTCGGAGCTTTAATTTGTCTTTTGAAGTCAGGTGTGTTTCTTGCAGACAGCAAATGGATGACTTGTGTTTTTTAATCCAGTCAGCCAATCTATGTCTCTTCAGTGGGGAATTCAAGCCATTAACATTTATTGAGATAATTGATAAGTGTGGTAGTATTCTATTCGTCTTATTTGGTGAGAGTCCATTGCTTCGTTTTATCTTTTGCATCAGTGTGGAGGTTTGGTTCTGTCCTTTAATTTCTGAGTTCTTACTTTGCTGCTGATCCATTGTGGTGGTCAGTGTGTAGAACAGGTTGAAGTATTTCCTGTACAGCTGGTCTTGTTGTGGCGAATTTCCTCAATGTTTGTATATCTGTAAATGATTTGATTTCTCTGTCAATTTTTAAGCTTAGCTTAGCAGGGTACAGACCTCTGGGCTGGAAATTGTTCTGTTTAAGTAGATTAAAGGTAGATGACCATTGTCTTCTTGCTTGGAATGTTTCATTAGAGAAGTCTGCAGTCACTCTGATAGATTTGCTCCTGTAGGTCAAGTGGCGATTACTCCTGGCAGCTTGCAGAATCTTTTCTTTTGTCTTGACTTTGCACAGGTTCATCACAATGTGTCTTGGAGAAGCTCGGTTAGAGTGAGGTGACCTGGGGTCCAATATCCCTCTGAATGCAGTGTGTCAGAATCTTTGGTGATATTTGGGAAATTTTCTTTTATAATATTCTCTAGTATGGCTTCCATTCCTCTGGGGCATTCTTATTCCCCTTCTGGAATTCCTATAACTGGTATGTTGGAACGCTTCATAAATTCCCATAATTCTGACAGGGAACGTTCTGCTTTCTCTCTCTTCTTTTCTGCCTCTTTTACTATCTGAGTTATCTCAAAAACTTTGTCTTCTACCTCTGAAATTCTTTCTTCTGCATGGTCTAACCTGTTGCTGATACTTTTCATTGCATCTTTAAGTTCCCTGATTGACTGTTTCATTTCCTTCAGCTCTGCTATTTCCTTTTAATATTCTTCATATCGTTCATCTCTGATTTGATTCCGTTTTTGGAGTTTCTTTTGGTTATTTTCCACTTTATTAGCAGTTTCTTTCATTGTTTCCATCATTTCTTTCATTGTTTTCAACATGTGTATTCTAAATTCCCTTTCTCTCATTCCTAACATTTCTTTATAGGTGGAGTCATCTGCAGTAGCTACCTCATGGTCCCTTGGTGGGGTTGTTCTGGACTGGTTCTTCATGTTGCCTGGAGTTTTCTGCTGATTCTTCCTCATGAGTGATTTCTTTTATCTGTTTCCTTGCCCTAATTTTCCTTTTACTTCCTCTTGCTCTTTAAGTTCTTGTGCCTGTGGACTAAGGTTTACAGGACCAGAAGGTTGAGAAGGATGAAGAGCAAAAAAGGGATGAAAGAAAGGAGGACCGAGTGATAAGAAAAAAAGGAAAATAGAGAAAGGAGAGGGGGTGGGTAAAAGGAATATTGACAAAAGAAGAGAGGCACAGAATGGGGGAGACAGAGCAATATAGGTGTACAGTAGGGTACTTCGACACAACCTTAAAAAACCCCACCTTCTGGGGCTGCCCAGTTGGGTGGTTCCCTTGAGGTCAGCAGCTCTTTGCTAACCTGATCAGACACAGTACTCCACTTCCACTAAGTAGAGAGGAAAGACAGAAATGCTATAAATCAAACCAAAACAAGCAAACAGAAAACTTTATGCGATAAAATTGGGTGAAAATCCAAATAATAGCTGTAGAAACACTAGCAAAAATGAAGTTTTAGTTATTGAAAAAGGTAGCAATAGGCAATTATAATTAAACTAGAAAAATTGAGAAAGAAAAAGGATCTGTATGGAAAAGATTGAAATTAAAAAACAAAACAACATCAACAACATCAAAATAAACAAAACAACCAAACCAAAAACAAAAAACAAAAAACAAAAAAACACAACCAAAAACAAAGCAGTATGTTTATGTTATTGAATATTGTCTGGGCAACACGCGGTCTTCTGTGGTATGAGATGTTAATCACAGTTCTGATACGACTGGAGGCTGCTGATTTCTCAAACCCCAGCAGGCAGACACCCTAAATCTCTCTTCAGCCCACTTAAAAGGCACTTTGAACCTGTAAATTTGCTGAGCAGAAGCTTTCCCAGGAAAGTGCTTGTCACTGCAATCACTGCTGAAGTGGCTATCCACTTACCCTGTGTGCCAAAACCGGTCTCACTCTGCCCCTGAGGGTTAGGGCTGCAAGGCGGCTCAGACCCCACCCTTAGGCTACTTGGTCGCTGGGTTACCAGCTCCCACCCGATTCTAGCTCTGCGACCCTGTGGGTGGAGCTTGCCGGGGCAGATCGCTCACAATGGCTCCCTGTGACCCACAGCCAAACACTATTAACTCCGTCTGGCTCAGTGGCTCAGACTGGGGCCCTAGAAATGGCCAAAGTTCTCCGCACTCCCGCTCAGGCTCTCCCCAAGGCAGTTCAACTGAGTGCCAAGTCCAAAGACACCAAAACAGTTCACAGGTAAGGCCTTTCTGGTTTGCAGTCTCGCTGCTGCTGAACTTACAGTTGTGGGCGGGTTTAGATGGATTGAACACACGCTACCACTTGCCATTTTCCCACTGTTTTAGTCCTCCTCTTGGGGTCCAGAAGTCTCTCGCTGACTCCCTGTATCCTCACTGGGGTGATGATAGGCAGATCCCACCAGCCAGAGATGCCTGGAGTCCTATCTCCCCAGACTCACGGTGCCCAGATGCAAGGAAGCTGTTACTCGGCCGTCATCTTGCTCCACCTCTCACTGGCATCATCTTAAACCAAAGGTTTAATGTCCAATCTCAAATCATAAAAAAAAGTCTCATTAGATGCAAAACTAAATTCAAGTATCATTTTCCACAGTTCAGTAGATGCATCAGTTCAAAGGAAATACTTTTAACTAAATTTAATTTTATTGTTTTTCCAAATTCTCCAAACTTAAAAACAGATTTGAATATTTGACTTTGCCCCATTACTTCATAACCATATAACCTCAGCCCGTCTGTATTAGTCACTTCTTGCTCATTTATTTGTAGCATTAGTTATGACTCTCCATTCCAAATCCTGTAGACTTCTTAGGATCAGCCAGAGAACAAGGAACATCCTTGAAGAGGCAGGTAAGTCTTTTTTTTTATTAAATCATAGTTGTGTACATTGATATGATCATGGGGCATTATACACTAGTTTCATAGACCGTTTGACACATTTTTATCAGAATGGTTAACATAGCCTTCCTGGAATTTTCTTAATTATTGTGCTAAGACATTTACATTTTACATTTACTAAGTTTCACATATAACCTTGTAAGATGCACCACAGGTGTAATCCCACCAATCCCCCTCCCTCTACCCACCTGCCCCTTCCCTCCCCTTCCTCTCCCCCTTCCCCTTATTCTTGGGTTGTAACTGGGTTATAGTTTTCATGTGAAAGCCCTAAATTAGTTTCATAGTAGGGTTGAGTACATTGGGTACTTTTTCTTCCATTCTTGAGATACTTTACTAAGAAGAATATGTTCTAGCTCCATCCATGTAAACATGAAAGAGGTAAAGTCTCCATCTTTCTTTAGGGCTGCATAATATTCCATGGTGTACATATACCACAATTTATTAATCCATTTGTGGATCGATGGGCACTTGGGCTTTTTCCATGACTTAGCAATTATGAATAGGGCCGCAATAAACATTCTGGTACAAATATCTTTGTTATGATGCGATTTTTGGTCTTCTGGGTATATGCCTAGTAGAGGAATTACAGGATTGAATGGCAGATCTATTTTTAGATCTCTAAGTATTCTCCAAACATCTTTCCAAAAGGAATGTATTAATTTGCATTCCCACCAGCAGTGTATTTGGCTAATAATATATCCTTCCAGTTGCCAGTTTTCTGTTAGGTTCAAAGAGTAACCTCAGTAAGCACTCCTGTGATGAGTGGAGAGGCTTGAAGAAGGAAGCTGGTGTTTTTGGAAAATTTTAATTTGCTTCTGTGCAGTTAATAAGCAATTATGTTTACCTCTCTTCTCCCCAGTTCTGTTTCAATCTGCTTCTCCCTTTCCATTTTTTTGCCTCGCTCTTTCTCCCTCTTTCTTGAGAAAAGCACACGTGGAGAGGGGGAGACCGTAGTAGCCAGCTTCATCCTAGTCCCGGTCCCTGTGCTGGCCTTGACTCAAGCACAAGGTGAAGACCAGAATCCCAGGCAGAGCTCGGGATGCAAACATGGGATCTTGCCCCTCTTGGAACCAGCCAATGGGAGCTCCTGCACAATCATTATGTTTGGGTTCCTTTGAGTCTCGGGGCTTTTCACCTCTTGAGTTTTTAGAATTTAAATTGCACTCATGAGACATCCATGGGAGGTTTCAGACATTGGTAAAACACCATTGTTTGAAATTGTTTATTTTGTACTTTGTTCTTCCGCCAATGCACAGGGCTGGGCTGGTCCCTATGCTTACAACAGAGAGAAGGCTTGGGCACTCAGGCTTTGGCACATGCCTCATGTGTGACTGAGGAATTTATGATTTTAGTTTGGGTCAAATAGTAGAGGTTAAAATAATTCAATTCCTTCTAAAACTTTACTTCCATCTTACTAGGTCTCAAGCTAACATCTAAAATTTTAACCATTGCAGTAAAGTCTATAATCTTAATTTTCTAAGTCAAAGTTTCTAAAGGTAGAAAATATGCTTTCTTATCATAAACTTTAAACATTATTTTTTTGCTGTAAGATCTTTTTACATTGTTACGTCAACCTTAAATACTTCAACTAACTTTAAGACCTAACCCAATGGCATAATTATAGAGAATAAGACACACAGCATTTTTACAAATTTCAAAATGTAGTCCAAATTTGATTTCAAAATAGCATTCTTAGTGTTTTATAATCTACTTGGCTTTTATTTGTGATTTTAGAATCAGGGAACACCTCATTCTAGTTTATAGAATGAGGTGTTCCCTGAATGTTTTTTTGAATGTTTCTTTGTTACCTTGCCCAACCTATTCGTCAGGAAGGGATTAAGTTTCAATTTCTCATGGAATTTGATTATTTTCTCCAAATTCCTTTCTACAATGTTATTGCATATTTTCTACTTTACCATTTTAAAGTTATATATTGTATCTAGGCCATGAGACTGAAATGAGATATGGATGAGCTCTGATTTAAAGCTACTGTTTTGCTAACTACCCTTCTTTAGCATGAGGCTCATCATGTGACAATGTCTTTACATATCTCACCTGCATGAGCCCCCCCAAAGCACACTGTAGTAGATAAAGAAAAAAACACACAATAATTGTTTCACTTTCTCAAGGTAAGCATCTTTATGACCAGTTCTATAGCATATAGAACAATTTAGTTAAAGAACAAAATAATACCCAAATAAGTTACAGAGTTATTCTCTCTCTCTCTCTTAGGGTTAGTCATCTTTATATGTGAAGATAAAAGAAGTTCTTCACTAAAATTATTTGGTTATTGTAATTTTGAGTGTGGTTGTATCTATGTTTGTGCATGAAAATTGCACACAATTTATATTTTCCATGCTAGATGGCTATTTTAAGTGCTTTTACATATTTTTATCAAACATATACATAGAGAAATTTGAAATTGAAATCCATTCATAAGTGCTAATATCAAAGCATTATGATTTGATGTATTTAAGTGTTTAGTTTGAGCCAGCACAATATTCTTAGAGCATAAAATACATTTAGAAAAAAAAACAATGACTTCTGCCCTGTGGGAATTATATTCTGCTGGGGAGACAGACTCAATAGGCAATAAACATAGTAAATAAAGAGTATGTGAAATTCAACCAGTGCTATAAAAACAGAGCAAGTTAGGAATAGTAAGAATGCTGAGGGGCATGGTCATTTTGTGGTTGGAATAAGGTGACCTCAGGAGAAGAGGACACTTGCAAAGACCTGAAGAGGATGAGAGACTGAGCCATGTGGATACCTGAAGGGAGACTGACTAGAGCAAGGAGAAAAAAATGCAACCCCCTAAACTTGGTGTGTGCCTGCAGTGTTTCAGGAACACAAAGGAGGTAAAGGTATCTGGAGAGGAGGGAACAAAGAAGGATAATAGGGGGAGTTCCAAGCATACAAAGATTTGCAGCCCATTGCATTGTTGTTGGCTTTTGATATTAGTAAAACAGGGATCCACTGAAAAAAGATTTTAGCAGGGAAATTACTGACCTGACATGTACTAAAAGTCTCATCACTTTGTACTGAGACTAGGCAAGAATGACCGGCCATGGTAAATGTCGGGGGATCAGGTACATCAGGCTGGAATCCAGATGATGATGATAGTGCTGGCTCAGACAACTGTGGCATCAATGGAGACAGTAAGAAGAAATGGCTGTGGATAATATGCTAGTTCATTCACAAGGAGCTGGAGTCTGTGGGTATAGGTGGCAATGACAGGGTAAATATGTTTTACGTGATTGCTTTAATTTTCTTAGTTAAATAGGAATTAAGGTCATCCACTGTGAGTGAGAATAAGGGATGGGGTTTTGGGAATTTCTAGAAAAAAGAGAAAACATAGTCATCTAAGAGAATAAGCAACTAAAGGATCAAAGAATATTAAATGATGGTCTGAGAATATTACAGGCCTACTGTGAGTTTCATGCTTTGGAATATGAAGTTCACATGGCTATGTACTTTCTCCACAAGATTCAGCTGCATATGGGCTGGCACAGAGGGAATGAAGAATTGGATTTAACAGAGTTATGCTTTCACTAGTGTGCCAGGCAAAAGAAAAGTAACATGGGAATCAATGTCTGCATGAGAGGTTGACCATAATGGTTGACCACAGAACTTAAGCTTGCTAAGAGAGCAAGAACATAATAAAGGATATTGAAATGGTGCTAATATCAGTTAGTTGAAACATTTGAAGCAGTTGAAAAATTTGAATAAATTAGTTGAAAATTTTGGAGGTGGTAGAGTGTGGGATGCACAAAATTGGCATTTTGATGTGTTGTACTTATTAGTAATAACTTGGTCTAGAATGTGGCCATGAGAGAGTGTGGCTAAAATACGATGAAAGTCAAAATTACAAGATTGAGATGAGCTCAGTCTGATGACATGAGATTCAAGCTTATTTTTGGTGGTGAATTTTGTGGCTTTTTTGGGTTTGTTTTATCTTTGTTTTCTATGGGCACCATGATAAACAAGGAAGAATGATCAGAAATTGATTATGAGAAATGCTCTTCCCTGCGCAGCAGTCAACCCTGGGGGAAGCATGCTCTAAATTAAGCCCTGTTGAGTGAGGCACAGACTTACCCAGAATGAGCAGATTCTCTTTTGACCCCTGTTGAGAGAGCCCAGATTTATTGGGGATTGTTGCTAATAAAGCATTGGACTTATACTGTTCTCCCCACAATGGCTAAGCAGAGACCTTAAGGAAGTATGCTCTTCACCAACATACAGGACAATCCTTGATGCGAGTGACAGTGACAGAAGACATAGAATAGAAAGGGTGACATCTTACTTTTTTTTTGTTTAAGAGATAGGGTCTTTGTATGTTGCCCAGGCTGGTCTTGAACTCCTGGGCTCAAGCTATCTGCCTGCCTGAGCCACCCAAGTAACTAGTACTAGTCTTCCACCATCATGTCTGGCCAAGGTCTTAATTTTAAGGCACTGATTCCTTCTTGACCTCTTGGATGAAACTTGGAGTTCTGGTGAAACTAGGTTTTATAAAGGTCAGGGACCATTCTTCACCATTAATGATGACTTAATGGCCTGGGCAAGTGGAGTACTCTACTGTACCGAATGCTTGTTGAGGAAAGGTTCACAGACTCATAGTGTGTATGTTTTGATCTCATTTGATGGAATTGAGACTTCTGGGGGTGGTAATATGTTATACTAAACACATAGGCTTGAGGAGAGGGGATTTTCCTATTTAGGTATATATTGTACTTAGACAAATGAGTTAAATTTAAATTATATTTTTACATATTATTGCACTTCTAAAGTAATTTGTATGTGATTTGCATTAAAATAACATTTGAAAAGGCTGAATAGTCTACTGCCTGGATAAGTGCCACAGGATGATCTCCAGTCTTCTGTTGTCTATTTCTACAGAATATAATGATTTAAGTGCAGTGCAGTTTTCTTAATGAGTGACTCTGCACACTTAAGAACAATGTAACACTCATCATTCATCTCTTTACGTTTTCAGCAAATATTTGTTGAGCACCTACTTTGTGCCAAGCACTGCTCTAGGCTCTGGTAATATAATCATGCAATCTACCATAATGCTTCCTTGCAATCTATAGGGGGAGGAAATTAATTAAATGTGGTGTTTTGTTAGAGTATTGTGAGTGCACAGACAGAGAAAAAGAAATGTTTTTATTGAAATATGAGGGTAGCCTGCCATGAACTAGTGGGATTATTTCATACAGTGTGTATTTTTCTTTAAACTTTAAACTCTGAAGCTCCTGAACCATACCGCATAACCTCTTTTACAGAACCACAGATCTAGTCCTATTCTTTCAGTTCAGAGATGAGCAGAATGTGGCCCACAAAGTTTTCATGACATGAATCATTACATGGCACCTGTGGGTGGAGCAGAAGCAGGAACTGGACCTGGTGATGCCAAACCGCAGGCCCAATATTCTTTTCCCTATGGAACCCTATCAGACTGGCGTTGGGTGGTCAATGGGTAATGACAAAACGTTGTTTGAAACTGCCTTTTGGATATTTCAAAAAGATAAAACCAAGCAAAATTTTGTTAAGCCAGTATTTTAAAACAGTGATAATTTACTTCTAAATTTATATCTCTTTCAGATGGTGAATTGGTAGTATCACAGACAGAATTGTGCTTGTAGTTTAATTAATTTTATTAGATATCAATGATGATAAGATATATATTTTTCAAGATTAAACTCTTTTCATAGCAATTTAATGCGGCTCAAATCACCTTCTATTTGGACAGAGAATAGATGACAGTCTGGAAATTATCACTTATGAAGTAGAAGCCACTAAATAAGGACCACAAATCATTAAAGAATAAATATAAGTACTATGTCCATCAGGTATTTCTTTTCCTAATTGCAGAAAGACACAGCTCACTTAAATGGCTCATGCAGAAAGTGAACTACTTTTCAACAGGTTGTGATGATTTGAACTGATTTAAGTAGTGGAGTCTCAAAATGTCCATTTAATATTAAGGATACAGATAAATAGGAAACAAAAACAAGTGTTTATTTTTTTTTTTAAACTAAACTAAAATCGATAGGCATTAGGGTATTTTTATTCTTTCCTGGAGGAATCAGAGTTATCTGGTTTTCACCAGTTAACAGTTTCTTCTACTTTAGGCCTGAAAGTTCTTAAACTCATTGCTTCAGTGCCCATCAAAATGAAATTATACCATTACGAGTAAAGAAAAGTGATCTTGAACCTCCTGATTATAAATTGTGTTTGAAGACATCCATCAGCAAATAGTAACATCTTTATGTTACTACACCTGTTACTCAAATGTGTGTGCACATACACAAACATACTTGGGTAGAAGAAGTGATATTTTTAGTTGTAGTGCTCCAAATTGTACAGCTGGAGATAAAGATTAAATAAAGAGCTAATAAAAAATAGGAAGAGAGACAAGAAAATAAAACACACTTCCAAATACTGTCTGTTCATGGATTTACAGGAATAGTGTTGCATCTTTTTATTATTGAAAGTCTGAAGAGAATAAAATCCACTATATACAAATACAAGACTGGAATTAAAAGGAAAATAATATATAGCACAGGTTTTCCTTTCTTTATTTAATTATTTAATCATATTCTCTTCTATTTCTAATAAGCAAGGCCACCAAGCTTTCCCCAATTAATCATCTCTTGGAAAAGTATTGGCATATTATTAAAGTAGAAAATTTCTCTTTGACTTTTTAGTTAATGTATTATAATAATAATAATAAGAGAACTGTTCCAGTTCTTAGTGGGAATGTTCTCAGCATTTCCCCATTCAGTATGATGTTGGCTGTGGGTTTGGCACAGTTAGCTTTTATTATTTTAATATACGTTCCTTCTTTTCTTCCCATTTGTTGAGGGTTTTTATCATGAAGAAATGCTGAGTTATGCTAAATTCTTTTTCAGTACCTACTGAGATGATCCTATAATCTTATTTTTGCTTCTCTTTATGTGATGAATCACATTTATTGATTTACATATCTTGAACTGTATTTATATCCCTGGGATGAAGCCTACATGGTCATGGCAAATTATTTTCTTATGTGCTATTGAATTCAGTATGCTAGTATTTTATTGAGGATTTTTGCATTGATATTTATAACAGATATTGATTTGTAATTCTCTTTCTTTTTAGTGTCCTTTCCTGACATTAGTATAAAGGCAATACTGGTTTCACAGAATGAGTTGTTGAGAATTCATTCCTTCTTGATGTTTATGGAATAATTTATGAAGTACGGGTACTGACTCTCTTCCATCACTTGTATTCAATAGAGTGCTACAAGTCCTAGCCAGATAAATCAGGCTGTAGAGATAATTTAAAGGTATCCAGATTGGGAAAGAAGATGTCAAACTATTGCTTTTTGATGACAATATAATCTTATACCTAGAACCCCCCAATTATTTTACCAACAGACTCCTGGAATTTATTAAAAAAGCATGTACATAAATCAGTAGTATTCCTATATACTAATAATTCATAATAGCTTCAAAGAAAAATAAAATACCAAGGAATATATTTAATGAAGGAGGTGAAAGAGCTCTATAAAGAGAACAATGAAATTGTTAGAGATACAAATGAATAGAAAAAACATACTATATTCTTGGATCAATAGAATCAACATTGCAAAATGTCCATACTACAAAAAGTGATTTAAGTCAATGCAATCCTCATCAAAATACCAACATCATGTTTCAAATACCTAAATAAACTAATTCTGTGTTTTGTTTGGAACCAGAAAGAGCCCAAATAACCGAAGAAATCATTGTTAAGCAAAAGTAATAAATCTGGAAGCATATAATTACCAGACTTCAGACTAAACTACAAGCCAAAACAGCATAGTGTTGGCACAAAAATATAGAGACATAGACCAGTTGGAACAGAATAGAAAATTCAGATGTAAATTCCCCAGAATAGAAAACTCAGATGTAAATCCATTCACCAAGACCCAACTGGTCATTCACAAAGCACACAAAAACATATCCTGAGGAAAAGAATACCAACTCAATAAATTGTTCTGGGAAAATTAGACAGCCATACACAGAAGAATGAAACAAGTTCCTTATCACTAATCTCCCACAAAAACAAACTCAAAATGGATAAAGTACTTATCCTCAACTGCATGAAACCATTAGAGTTCTAGAATAAAATGTTAGAAAAACTCCTCTAGATATTGGCCTAAGCAAAGAATTTATGAAGAAGACCCCATGGCAATCAAAGCAACAGCAAGGAATGGAATTTGATTAAATTTAAAAGCTTCTGCACAGCCAAGGAAATAGTCAACAGACAACTGACAGCATGGGAAAAAATATTTGCAAGTTGTATATCCAATAAAGGGCTAATAACATGATTTACAATAAACTCAAATCAGCAAGAAAAAATCAAATAACGTCAAAAAGTGAGCAAAAGACATAACAGAAGTTTTTAAAAAAAAGTTTGATAAATAAAAATTCTCAACATCCCTAATCATCAGGGAAATGTAAATTAATACCATGATGAGATAATCACCTTAGCCCTGTTAGAATGACTTAAAAAAAAGTTCAAAAATAATAGGTGTTGGCATGGATGCAGAAAGAAAGGAACAATTCTATTCTGTTGATGGGCATGCAAATTTGTAAAACCTCTGTGGGAAACAGTATGTAGATCCCTCAAGGACCTAAAAGTAGGCCTATCATTTGATAGAGAAATCCCACTACTGGGTGTTTACTCAAAGGAAAAGAGGTAATTTCATCAAAAAGACACCTGTTACTCAAATGTTTATTGCAGCACAATTTACAATTGCAAAGATGTGGAATCCACCTAAGCATCCATCAATTCATGAGTGGTTTAACAAAATGTGGCATATGAGTGTGTGTGTGTGCTCACATGCGCATGTGTGCACCATGGAATACTACTCAGCCATGAAGAAAAATGACTTAATGTCTTTTGCGACAATTTTGATGGGACTGGAGACCATTAGCCTAATGAAATATCTAAAGAATGGAAAAACAAACACCACATGTACTCACCATCAAATTGGAACTAACTAAAGAGCATGCATATGCTTAAAGGGAAGTAAAAATTATTAGCAATCAAGCAAGGCAGTGAAAACCTACATAAAGAGTACAGTGAACACTATCTGAGTGTTGGGCTCAGCACTTCTATAATACTTGAGCTCATGACTCAAGCATTATAAAAGTGATCCATGTAACTAGAAAAATTTGTACCCCACAATGTTTTAACATAAAAAAGAATAGAATTCTTCCAATATGTTGTCTGACTCGACATAATACTTTGTTTCCTACCTAATTCACACAATGATGCCTCACATAATTGAAAAAAGTGTAAGTATGTAACACTTCAAACACATCAACACATCAAACACTTTGATGTCACAAACCCAGGAAAGTGATGAATACCTTACTCCAAAGGCTATGGTCTTGATCACTATGCTATACTTTCTTGAGATGTCTAAAGTAGCATTCATTTCATGTGCTTTGAAACATCTTAAACTCCCCTGAATTTATACATAGATTTTATATAACTATATCTTTAAGTATTTTGAGAGCGTAAGGTTGGGACTTTGTACTGATGAGTCATAGCTGTGATCAGATTTATAGAAAAGTCCATAACAACAAAATTTATAATTCCCTGTAAAGAAAGAAATTTGCTGATCTTTTAAGGAAGGAGACAATATAAAAAGCAACTCTATTTTACAGTTTCCACCCTGGAAACTGGAAGTCTGAACTATTTTGTAAAAGTTATTTTCTTAATTCCTTTGTTTTAACCCCAAAAATGGCCAACTTGGAGACTGACCACCCACATGCAATTTTAATAATCACATGCAGCATGTCATTGATTAGAAGAACTGTCATACAGCAAATACCCTGTTTCCCTGAAAATAAGACATCCTCCGAAAATAAGACCTACTTACAGGAAAGATAAGACGTCCCCTGAAAATAAGACCTAGCGCATCTTTGGGAGCACACCTTAAAATAAGACACTGTCTTATTTTTGGGGAAACAGGGTAGTTGAGAAATCAAGCTTGACTACACAGAAGCCCAGGGAAATATTCCAAAGTCTCCCTGCCAGATCTATTTTTAGATCTCTAAGTGTTCTCCAAACATCTTCCCAAAAGGAATGTATTAATTTCCATTCCCACCTGCAGTGTAGAAGTGTTCCCTTTTCTCCACATCCACATCAACATCTTTGGTCTCGGGATTTTGTGATATGGGCTAATCTTATTGGAGTTAGATGATATCTCAAAGTAGTTTTGATTTGCATTTCTCTGATGATTAAAGATGATGAGCATTTTTTCATATGTCTGTAGACTTTACCTCTTTCATGTTTACATGGATGGAGTTGGAACATACTCTTCTTAGTAAAGTATCTCAAAAATGGGAGAAAAAGTATCCAATGTACTCAGCCTACTATGAAACTAATGTATGGCTTTCACATGAAAGCTATAACCCAGTTATAACCTAAGAATAGGGGGAAGGAGGAAAGGGAGGGGAGGGAGGGTAATTGGTGGGATTACACCTGCGGTGCATCTTACAAGGGTATATGTGAAACTTACTAAATGTAGAATGTAAATGTCTTAACACAATAACTTAGAAAATGCCAGGAAGGCTATGTTAACCAGTGTGATGAAAATGCATCAAACGGTCTATAAAACCAGTGTATGGTGCCCCATGATTGCATTAATATACACAACTATGATTTAATAAAAAAAAAAGAAAGAAAATTATACTTAAAAAAAAAAAAAAGTCTCCCTGCCAGAGCCAATCATCAAACTTGATTGTGTTTATTTATACTGGCTTGTCTGCATAAAGAAGGAAAATATGTTAGTGTAGTCTGTTTGGGCTGCTGTAGCAAATGTTTAAAAACAAGAGAAATTTATGCTTCATTGTTCTGGAGGCTGAGAAGTCCAAGATCAAGGCTCTAGGGGATTCAGTGTCTGGTGAGGTTGGTCCTACTTTCTGGTGCATAGATGGTGACTTCTCCTTGTGTTTTTTCATAGTTGAAGGGCACACCTGGGCTTTAGTGCCTCATTAATTTCATTCGTAAGTGTAGGCGAAAAGCCTATATGCCTCTGTGCCCACCATAGGGAGAGTGAGCAAAGACAAATTCTTACTTTGCATAGTCAGGCTGAAACTGGGGCTGGACTCTAACTAGGCCATTAAGCCTGAATGCTTTGGAGGTAAAAGTCCGGTGTTCAGAAGCTGGCCATGGGGCCGAGGTGTGCAAACATATCTCTAGTAAGTCCTAGGAATCTCCAGGCTGTGGTTTAGTAAGATAAGGTCTCTACCTCCAGGTGATTTAGGCCTCCAGAGAGCAGGAGAACAATCAACCTTCCCCCCCCCCCCCCCCCCCCCCCCCCCGGCAAGTGGTCTTGTGACTTAGCAGTTTACAGGAAAAATGGCTAACAGCATGTTTCTCCAGGACTACTAATTTTAAATATAATAGAAAGTTTAGAAGAATGAGTATCAATTGATCAGTAGATTAGCAGATTCCAGAAAAAGGTTAATTTGTTTTTTACAATATACCTATGAAGTGATTGTGTGATTATTGATTAACAGTGGGTATGTGAAGAACTGGCTATTTAAGCTGGTCAGAAATAAAGAAGTTTGCTACATGCCACCAAAGCTTGTAGTCCTCTTTGCCTCATACTATTTCAATAAGCAGGTCTAACCTCCATGTCACCTGAATGGCCTTCACACAACACAAAAAGGACTTTGCCCTTGTGACCTAATTGTGTCTCAAAGGCCTCACTTCCTAATGCCATCGCATTGGTAATTAGGTTTCAACGTATGAATGTGATGTGGACACAAACATAGCTGCTGTTAAGGAAATGCTTTATGTTATAATCTGACTTTACAGTGTAAAGGAATTGATATTAGGTATGCAATATTAAATAATATAAAAAATTAGGACATATGAGAGTTTAGAGATGACAGAGAAGATAAAAATCTGTGTTAAGGTAAAAGCGTAGCATAGAGAAAAAGAGAGAAGGTAAGGAAACTCTGTTGGAGCTATAAAATATGTTCTTCCATTTGTTAATATCTTCTGCTATTCCTTATCTTAGGGTTTCATAATTATCTTTGTAAAGATCCTTCACCTCTTTTGTTAGGTATATTCCTAGGTATTTCATTTTCTTTGAAGCTACTGTGAAGGGAATTGTGTCCGTGATTTGCTTCTCAACTTGGCTGTTATTGATATATACAAAGGCTATTGATTTGTAGATGTTGATTTTATACCCTGAGATGTAACTCCATTTTTTGATCATTTCCAAGAGTCTTGTGGTTGAGTCTCTGGTATTTCTAAGTATAAGATCTTATCATCAGCAAAAATTGAGAGTTTAACTTCCTCTGCCCCAATTTGTATCCTTCTCCTACCTGATTGCATTGGCTAAAACTTCCAGAACTATGTTGAATAGTACTGGCAATAGTGGATATCTTTGTCTGGTTCTAGTTCTAAGTGAAAGATCTTTCAGCCTTACTCTATCCAGTATGATGTTAGCTGTAGGTTTGTCATAGATGGTTTTAATCAGCTTAAGAAAAGGGCCATCTCTACCTATTATTTTAAGTGTTATTGTTAGAAAAGAATGCCAAATTTTATTAAATGCTTTCATCTATTAAGGGGACCATATGGTCTTTGTTTTTGCTTCTATTGATATGATGAATTACATTTATGGATTTGTGTGTGCTAAACCAGCTTTGTGTCACTGGGATATATGTTTTTTTATGTGTAGCTGCACTTTATTAGCCAAGATTTTATTGAGTATTTTGGCATCAATATTCATTACATAAATTGGGCTGTAGTCCTTTTTACTTCTGTCCTTTGCTGGCTTTGGAAAAGGATGATATTTGCTTCATAGAATGTATTAGGGGAGGTTCCTTCCTCCTCAATATTTTGAAGGTACAAGCCCATCTTTGCAGGTTTGTTAGGATTCCAGTGTGAAGCCATGTGGTCCCAGCCTTTTTTTAGTTGGAAACTTTTTTATTGTTTCTGCAATCTCAGTGCATGATATTGGTGAGTTTGAGAGATGTATTTCTTCCTGGTTGAGGGAGATGGTATGATTCCAAGTATTGGTCCATTTCTTCCACATTTAGAAATTTCTGGTCATAGATGCTTTTGTAGTAGCTGGGAATAATCTCTTATGTCTCTGTTATGTCAGTGGTTATTTCTTCCTTTTCATTTCTGATTAAGGTTATTAAATATTTTACATTTCTGTTTCTAGTTAATCTGTCCAATGGTCTATCGATTTTATTTATCTTTTCAAAGAACCGACTTTTGTTTCATTTTCTGAATGATTCTTATTTATTTATTTATTTATTTATATAGAGACAGAGTCTATGTCACCCTTGGTAGAGTACCCTGGAATCACAGTTCACAGCAACCTCAAGCTCTTGGGCTTAAGTGATTCTCTTGCCTCAGCCTCCCAAGTAAGTGGGACTACAAGCACCTACCATAATGCTAGCTATTTTTTTGTTGTAGTTGTCATTATTGTTTGGCAGGGCTGGGCTGGGTTTGAACCTGCCAGATCCAGTGTATGTGGCTGGTGCCCTTGTCACTGAGCTACAGGCATCAAGCCAATCCTTTTATTTTTAATTTCATTTACTTCTGATTTACTTTTTTTTAAATTAAATCATAGCTGTATAAATTAATGCAATCATGGGGCACCATAGACTGGTTTTATATACCATTTGACATGTTTTCATCACACTGGTTAACATAGCCTTCCTGGCATTTTCTTAGTTATTGTGTTAAGACATTTATATTCTACATTTAGTAAGTTTCACATGTACCTTTGTAAGATTCTTTTTTTGCTAGGTTTAGAATTTGATTGCTCTACCTTTTGCATTTCTTGAAATGATTCATTAGGTTACTGATGTGCTCTCTTTCTGTTTTTTTGTATGTAGGCATCTAGTGCAATAAATTTCCTTCTTAGGAATGCTTTTGCAGTGTCCCACAAGTTTTGGTGGTTTGTGTCTTAATTGTTCTTATGCTCAAGGAAGTTTATGATTTCTTCCTTTATCTCTTCCTTGACACAAGTGTCTTTCAGGATAAGGTTGTTTAGTTTCTATGCCTTTGTGTGGGAATGAAATTTTTTTTTTTTTTTGGCCGGGGCTGGATTTGAACCCACCACCTCCGACATATGGGACCGGCGCCCTACTCCTTGAGTCACAGGTGCCGCCCATGGGAATGAAAATTTTTGTTAAAGTTGGGTTCCACCTTTATTGCCTTGTGGCCTGGAAAAATACAAAATGTAAATTCAATTCTTTGGATTTTTTTTGAGGTTTGATTTGTGTCCTAGGATATGATGTGTTTTGGAGAATATTCCAGAGGCTGAAAATAAGAATGTATATTCTTTAGCTTTAGGATGGTGTGTTTTGTATATGTCTGTTAAGCTCTGTTGTTCTAGGGTCACATTTAAGTCCCTTGTATCTTTGTTTAGTTTCATTTAGAGAATCTGTCCAGCTCTGTACAAGGAGTGTTAAAGTCCTCTGCTATTATGGTGCTATAGTATATCATATTACTCAGACTAATAAAAGATCTATTTCATAAATCTGGGAGCATTTAAGTTGGGTGCATAAATATTTAGAATTGAAACGTCTTCTTGTTGTATTGTTCCCTTGACCAATATAAAGTATCCATGTTTGTCTTTTTTGATGTTATTTGCTTTAAATCCACTTGTGTTTGAAAATAAGATTATAACCCCTCCTTTCTTCTGATTTTCATTTGCTAAAAAATTATTCTCCATTCCTTAATCCTGAGTTTTACTTTGTCCTTCAAGGCTAGGTGCATTTACTGCAGGCATCATATGGATGGCTTGGACTTTTTAAAAATCATCCAGCCTATGACTCTTCAGTGGCGAATTAAAACCATTACCATTTATTGAAAGAATTGATAAGTGTGGTGGAGTTCTACTTATCTTATTTTGTGAAAGCCCATTGCTTAGTTTTATCTTTTGCATCATTTCCTTTAGTTCCTGGGTGCTTACTTTGTTGGTGATCCTTGTGATGGTCAGTGTGTAGAAGAGGTTAAAGTATTTCTTGGAGAGTTGGTCTTGTTGTGGCAAACTTCTTCAGTTTGCACATCAGTAAATGATATGTCTTCCCCATTAGTTTTAAAGCTTAGTTTAACAGGATATAGAATTATAGGCTGAAAATTGTTTTGTTTGAGTAGATCAAAGGTTGATGACCATTCTCTTCTGGCTTGAAAAATTTCATTTGAAAAGTTTGTGGTCACCCTCATGGATTTGCCCCTGTAGATCTATTGGCACTTACTCTTACCTGCTTACAGAATCTTCTCTTCTTGACTTATGACAGGTTCATGACAATGTATCTTGGAAAAGTTCTGCTTTATTTGAGACAACTTGGGGTTGATATCCCTCTGAAAGGAGTGTGTTAGAATCCTTGGTGATACTTGGAAAATTTTCATTTATGATATCTTCTAATAGGGCTTCCATTCCTCTGAGGTGTTCTTCTTCCTTTTCGAGGATACCTATAATTCATATGCTTTAATTCTTTGACAGTTCCATAATTCTCTGACTGAACATTCTACTTTCTCTCTCCTATTTTTTGCCTCTTTAACTGCCTGTCCTCTGCCTCTGAGATTCTTTCTTTTGCAAGGTCTAATATATTACTGATACTACCTATTGCATCTTTAGTTCTCTGATTGACTTCTTTAGTTCCTTAAGCACCACTATATCCTTTCTATATTCTTCATATCTTTCATCCCTTATTTGGTTCTGTTTTTGGATTTGCTTTTGGTTATTTTCCATTTTCTCAGGAATTTCCTTCATTGTTTTTACCACCCACATTTTAAATTCCCTTTTTGTTATTTCAATTATTTCTTTATTATTCAATAATAATAATAAAGTTATGTAGGTGGAATCCTCTGTGATAAGTACTTCATGATTCCTTGGTGGGGTATTTGCTCTGTTCTGGTTTTTCCTGTTGCCAGGATTTTGCTTTTGGTTCCTTCGCATGGGTGTTTCTTCATGTCTGCTTACTTCCCCTACTTTTCCCTTTCATGTCCTCTTTTTCTTAAAATTACTTTGTCTCTGTGTTTAGGTGTTGAAGCGTTCATTTGGTATAGAGCCAAAAGTTAAAAAAAGAAAATGGGGAAGTGGTAAAAAGGAAATGTTGACAAAATAAGAGATGAATAGAAAGAGAGAGGGGGAAATAACAGTGGTGCTCAGCATGGTGCTTTGACCCATAACCACAATATCCGGCCTCGGGGGGCCTAGGCTGGGTGGGTCTCTTAAGTAAGGAACTGCTTACCAGCCTGAGCAAAAACAAGAGTCTACCTCCATAAAATATAGGGGATAAAATAACACCCAGCACTATGTCTCAGTGGAGACCTATAAATAGCATCTTTCTGAAGTCTACAGCTAGAAAGTCACCCTAGACCAGGGAATCAAGGTCTCCTTGAGCCAGGCCAATGTTATGGCCCCCTAGCCCAGGCCTCAGGGTGATACTCTGTCTCATAAATGGGATACAGATGGAATATAGATTGACAAAGAATAAAACAGATCAGAAAAAAGAATAATAATAGTTATATAAAGAAATTTAAAAATAAAATTGTGGAAGATATAAAAAGGGGGTATATATTGGTTTTTATTTGAGAAATTTATGTGAGAATAAGAAAAGTAGAAAAATCCTTACAAAAAGAGACAATAAAGGAGAGAAATGGAAAGGAAAGTAGGAATGAAAGGGCTAGAATATCTATAGCAAAAATGGAATCCTTTTTATTGAAGAAAGTGAAAGTGGAAAAATAAAAATACAAAAAAACAAGACAAACAAACAAGAATGGAAGAAAAAGTATCCAATGTACTCAGCCCTACTATGAAACCAATTTATAGCTTTCATATGAAAGCTATAACCCAATTATAGCCCAAGAATATGGGGAAAGAGGAGAGAGTGAGGGGGGAAGGAGGGAAGATGGGTAGAGGGAGGATAATTGGTGGGAGCACACCTACAGTGCATATTACAAGGGTTCATGTGATATTTATTAAATGTAGAATATAAATGTCTTAACACATTAACTAAGAAATGCCATGAAGGCTATGTTAACCAGTTTGATGAAAATATTTCAAATTGTATATAAAACCAGCACATTGTACCCCATGACTGCATTAATGTACACAGCTATGATTTAATAAAAAAAGAAAAATAATAAAAGGAGCAGAAAAAATTGTAGCAAAAATAAAGCCATTACTCTTGAAGAAAGAAAGAATAAAAAATGCAAAATGCAAAAAGAAAACAAATTAAAATAAAAAGGAAAATATATATATTACAATATATTGCCTGGACAACAGGTGATGTTCTGGGGTTAGGAGATGCTTATCATGATGCTGATATGGCTGGAAAAGATGGGGGCTGGAAGACACTATCTAACTGCTGAGGTGACCTGGTCCCATTTGCCTGATTTATTTGTCTTCAATCCCCACAAGGTCTAGAGCCTGAAGCTTTGTCAGTGTACTTAAGAGACACTCTTTGACCTTTTCAATCAGGGTCCTTGGGCACAAAGTGATTTTCTCAGAAAAATGGGTTTCACTTGAGTTTCCCCAAAAGTAGGTGCACAGCTCAGCAGGCACACAAGAACCAGCCTGGCACCAGGACCCTGCAGACTGATCCTCCCAGACAGCCTCTTACTCTTACAATGGTGGCGCCCTGCCAGCTGCCTAAAGACGAGCTCCACTCCACCTGGTGGCTAAATCTTGGCTGCTGGGTGCTATTTAAGATCACTCTCTCATCCAAGATCTTCCAAGATAGTTCTAAAAAGTACACAGTTCCGAAAGAAATACTGCTGTACTGGCCTTCTCTGACTGAAACCTGACTGAAACCGGCCGGCCTCTGCCAGCTCACAAGCACTAGCCGTCAGTGCTAGTTCTCCACAGCTACCAACTTTATCATTAGCTTGCATATTTTACCACTGCAACCCTGCTCCCTGGAAGCAATACCTTCAGGCAGGGTACCCTGGCCAGAGGAGACTAGAGTCCTTTTTCCTTGATCTCATCACTAGTGACTACAAAGGAGATGTGTCTAGACTGCCACCTTGCTCCCCACTAGGTATGGCTTATATGTACTAAGTATGGCTTATATGTATTAAGCATGTTAGTGGTTTACTTAAGTGTAACCTCAGATGAATCTTCTGGGGGCCAGAGCTGCCAACATTTTATACTCACCTCCAGATGTATTAATAGAACATAAAATTTAGTAGAAACGAAAGGCCTGAGGTACACTGCTGTGGTCAGACTACATCTGAAATATTGTAATTGATTTGTAAATTACTTCTTATTTCCTTTGACAAAAGACCTAGATTCAGCAAAAAAGATTTATTCAGAGATCTCAATAAAACTATGATGAGACAAGTGAGTAAAATTAAAACTTAAAAAAATTAATCTGCTAAAATACATCATTATTTTTCTTTCTGTATTTAAACGTCCTATTGTGGGTAGAGAAATTATTTACAGATTGAGTTTAGAATATGTGCCCAGTGAAAGATTTTGATGTCATGAAGGAATTCACAGGAAAACCCTGTCTAAATAAAGTGTTTGTGCTTGGGGTGGGGGGAAGAGACATTCAAAGGAACAAGCCTCTACCCTAAC
This sequence comes from Nycticebus coucang, assembly GCF_027406575.1. Classification (NCBI taxonomy): domain Eukaryota; kingdom Metazoa; phylum Chordata; class Mammalia; order Primates; family Lorisidae; genus Nycticebus; species Nycticebus coucang. Next base: position 163,099,640 of record NC_069780.1, on the reverse strand, counting down.
TCCAGACTAATTTTAGTCCAATTAAAGTAACAGAAAATTAATTCCTTATTTCTCTCCTAACAAGTTATAACAATTAAATTTGTACTTTTGAGAATTAGAGTAAAATTAATCCTATTAACACATAGGCTTTATTTCAAAATTCAATTCTATTTTCTTTAGAAGCTAATTAGTGTTGATGAAACCCTGGAGAAGGCTTTACACATTACATTCACAATAGAAATACTTTTTTTAAAAAAAGGACCTTTATATTTATACTAGTTTTATATATAAGTCAACATGCACATTATTATGCAGACGTCATTGGCTCTGTTGACCTAACATGTGTCCTAGGAATTGATTTTGTGAAGCTTTTCCAGCAGAGATGGTAAATACATGGTTGAGGAATTTTCTTTAACACAATAACTGTATTCCTCATAGTCATGTGTGGACGTCCTAAAGAATTTCACTTCCAGATCTCTGCTGTTGTTGACTTTGTCTGGAGCACAGAATTAAAGCATTAAAATTGCTCGGACATCTCAGCCTTGGAATGCATCGTTTATTCTGGTTCCCACTCACAAGTTCAGCATATGTGAAAAAGTCTTGATGATTTAGAAACAAAGAAACAAACCAAAGAAAAAGAAACCTTCTTCAGGAAAACACTGGACATTGCACAAAAGAAGTCAAGTTTAAGCGAAGATCTCTATGTAATTGGTAATTCCACCTTCTTTTGGAACACATGGGCATATTGTACAGCTGTCTGATCAGTCAGTTATACTTTAGACTTTTGGAAGACATTCTTGAAAAAGAGATACATACAAGGCATCAGTCCTTATGTCATCCCTCCTCTTCACTCCAGGAAACTCAGACTCCCATCATCTCTCAACCATGCTGCTGGAATAGCCTCCTATCTAGTAGTCTCCTTCATGTTTACCTCTCTTAACTTCGTTTTCACTTCATAATTTTAATGATATCATATAGAAATATGTCCACGTGCTTCCTTTTGCAAGGGCCTCCTATGCCCAATGACCTATAGGACTGAAGTCAATCTCTTTGCAAAGCTTACAAGGTTCTTTATGTTCTGACCCTGTCAGTTCTCCAGACACACATTTTCTACCCCACAATTTTCCTATCCATCTGCTTATAATTTTTATGGTAATGTTCATATTATTATTTCAAATTAAAGTTTAGTCCTGTCTTCCCTCCTCCATCACTTATTCTAATTCATTGAAGTAAAGGCTGCATCTTCTCCAGAAAGTTTTCTTCACATTCTGGGCTAGGTTAGGTACCTTTCCCTTTGCTTCCATCAAAACACTATTATACGAACACTACACATCATGTTTCTGAGATTCATTTATGTTGTAAATTGTTGTAGTTTGTTATTTCTCATTTCTATATTAAATTGTAAGAATATCCCATAATTTATCCTATTGTCAGTGAAAAATTTCTCCATATTTTGGCTAACATAGTGCTTCTCTCTGTATTCTTGTGTATATATTTTGGTGTACATATGCTTGCTTTTCTGTTGGTTATATGCCTAGAATCAGGCATATAACTTGTGTCATAAGATGAGTTAGAAAGAGTTCTAAAAACAGCTTTCAAAATCCCATGCCCAAATGATAAGAAGACATTCAAGTGGGCCTAACGTAATTTAATTACATGTGGCTTCTTAAAAGCAGAGCATTTTCTCTAAAAGACAGAGATTCAAAGAAAAAGGTGTATTTGATATGTCATTGGTGGTTTGATAATCTAAGGAGCCCACATGCAAATACTGAAGATGACTCTAGAGCTAAGGGTGGCCAGCAAAGAAATAGGACCTCAGTTCTACAAGTTCAGCAACCTGAATTTTATCAATACCTGAATGAGCTAGGATGTGAGTTTCTCCCCCATAGCCTCCAGATGAGCACTCAGCCTTGTTTTCAGCCTTGTGATACCTCAACAGAGAACTCAGCTACTCTGTGTCAGATTTCTCAGATGAAGCACTATGAAGTAATAGAAGATTTTGTTTTAAACCATTATGTTTGTGGCTATTATGCAGCAGGAGAAAGTGAATAAATAGGGTTTGCAAGTACTCATTTTAGTTGATGCTGCAAAAGTTTCTCAAAACACCAATTTATATTCTCAACAGTAATGTACAAGCATTACATTTTCTCCGCATCCTTGTTATCCCTTGTTTTGTCATTTTTCATTTTTCATTATTTTAGTGGGTTCAGGCTAGATTTTATTGTAGCTCTTTGTTCTGTTACTTAAAAGTCTCAAGATAACAATGTTATCTTTGAATTACGTAATTTTTAAAAAGTTTTTATGATGGCTAATTTAATGAATTCTGAATACTAGAGCCTAATGTAAAAGGCATGGAATATTTTGAAAAAGATGTGTATATTGTGTTTGCCATCTTTACAAAGTTCAGGGTTATTTTCTTTTATCAGCAGTGTTAAGAGTAGTTTCTTTTCCCATCAGGGTTGCTAAAGTTGCAATTGTAAGGCTTCTATCTACCCTTAATTTATTTTAACTATGTTAGATTGTTTCATGTCAATTTATTTGGGGGGTGCCACTTTTACTCCTCCATAGATCTTCTCAGACACATCTTCACTCATTAGTTCTTCTAGTTTTAAAGGGTTACTCATGGTTATCTTGAATAGCCAACCATCTTCATTAAAAAAAAAAAATTGTTATAAGGGAGTGAGCAAGACGACTGATTATAGAGACTTCAGTTACCAGATCATCCCCCAAAGAAGAAACTTCAGGTGTAAAAGCATAGCCCAGTGGAAATACTGAGAAAAACGTGCCAGATTTTACCTTTACTAGAGATCCTACAGAAAGCAGCTGTGGAGCAGAACAAGGATTACAATTTTGGCGGAGACTGGCCTCTGAGGGATTTGGAGTCTGGTAGAAGGAGTAGGTGGGAATGGTACTTTTCCTCCTCCCACACCTGGGGCCGTCTGCCAGCTCCCAGCCTGTGGGAGAGCCCTTCTGTCCTGACAAGTCCAGAAGATGCTATCATTAGCAAACCAGAGCTTCATGGGAGCAGAGCATAGGGTCTTTTCCACCTACCACAGACATGAGCTGAGATGGTGGATACCATATTTGTCGGGCACACACTGGATGCTTCTATCCTATTGGGGAAGTCACAATCCCTCAGTCTCCTTATCACTGAACCCACATGAACATTCCACAGCACCTATTTGGACTGTGATAACCACAAAGGACAAGGAGACACAGGAGAGCTGTAGTAGTCCCGCAGTTCTGACCTGTACAAAGGGCTGCCCAAGGGGACTGGGAAGTGCCACAAAAGCTTTTTAGGACAGAGGGAGGCTGAATTTGCACTTTCCTACACCTGAGAGCCCCTGCATCATGATCCAAATTTGTCTTCATCCCTCACAGTGGGTGGAAGAGGAGCTCATAGGGTAGAAGAGTGACCCACACCAGAGCAGAAGTGGCAGCAGAGGCCTGGAAGGGATGTGGGGACGGGGACTTTGCCTCCTCTGACCTCCCAATACTGCAGACATAACTGCCTCTACTCCCAAGCCTGAGGTTTTGGTGCAGATGAGCTGCAGGAAAGCTAGTTCTAGGCTTGTGGGGGAATACATCCCCAGTACTCTGCTCACTGTGCCCTGCTCTGCATGGAGGATGTGGCTCTTGGCTCACTTCCCTCTCCTCCTGGACAGGTAGCATTTTTGTAGGTGTCCCAGCTGGGGAATCTCAGTCCCTATGTCCCTACATCATTGGATCCATTGCTGATGCTCCTCCACACCCACTCAGACCACATCAGTGCTGAGGGAACCATGGGTGTCCCGGAGCTCAGGCATTTAGTGTAGGCCACTTCTTGCTGAGAGGATAGTATGGCATGCCAGAGGTTCCCTTATAACGAAGGAGACCAGGGCACTAGCTGGTTCCCTTATAATGAAGGAGACCAGGGCACCAGCTACCCCAACTCAAGTCTTTCTCCTTCACCTCCTCTCCCCACCCATCACTGCCGAGGTAGCCAAAACTGTTTCCATTCAGGACTGGGGAGGGTTCCACTGGAGATGATTAAGCCAGGACACTTGGGGTGGCTTCTCCATTTCTGACAGAGCACCTATCACACACAGACTTTCACAGAGCTTGGGGTTCATGCCGTGCCTTCTAAAAAGCTTCAGTAAGGGCTTTTGTGTGCTCCAAGTACAACTACCAGCTCTTCTGAGAGAAAGTGAGGTTAGCTGTCCTCTCTCTGAATGACCTGTCTCTGCTATGAAAAACCTGGAGGCAAGTCCTTGGCACAATACTCCTCCTCAACTGGAGAGTTTCACCAACAGTCCCAGATATGGTGGGAGCTCTCTACACAGCGGGTTGACCTGCCTCCTCACCTCTGCTATGGCGGGGCCAGGGTGGAGCTTTGTGGGTTCCTTTACTCCTTGGTGCCACTACCTACAGAAAGAAATGTTAGAGGCTTATGCACCACACAGCTACCTGCCTGTGCTAACCTCATTAGGAGGGACTCACCTTTCCTGTCTCAGGATCACAGTGCATCTGTCCATCTTCTGCCTGAGCATTCTTCCCAATCAGGAGATCATCACACCCTTCACTACCATAGACAATACCTGAACTCAGGGAGGATCAAAAGCCAGTGTGCAAACCTCGTCCCAGCCCGGTCCCTCCAGGACTTGAACATGCTATCCAGGGGCCTTGGAGTAGAGATTACCTAACCTATTCCACTGCCACTGGCACTTAAACACTCTCCCAACGGTCGGAGATCCAACCAATTCAAAACACCAGCAACACCATAGTGGGTACCTGCTTGCATAAGCCAAAATTTAGTATACACCTCCACCTCTACACTGGGCATCAGAGTTCTTGGCAAAGGCAAACCACAAAGTTATCTGTTTTGAACTGAGAGAAAAGGTATCAGATGAAAAGGAATCAGAATAAGAACTCTGGAAATATGAAGAAAATAGACTATTTCCACATCCCCAAGGGACCACACTAACTCTCCAGAAGTGGACTCCAACCAAAAGGAAATTTTTGAAATGTCAAATATGGAATTCGGAATGTGGATTGCAAGTTAAGTTCAGTGGGACCCATGAGAAAGTTAGAAACCAAAACCAAGAAATTAAAAAAAAAAAAAATCAGGGCACAAATGAAAATTCGCTAAAGAGACAGCTATTAAAAAAATATAAAACTGGGGGGTGCCTGTGGCTCAGTGAGCAGGGCGCTGGCCCCATATACCGAGGGTGGTGGGTTCAAACCCAGCCCCGGCCAAACTGCAACAAAAAAATAGCCGGGCGTTGTGGCAGGCGCCTGTAGTCCCAGCTACTCCGGAGGCTGAGGCAAGAGAATCGCCTAAGCCCAGGAGTTGGAGGTTGCTGTGAGCTGTGTGATGCCACAGCACTCTACCGAGGGCCATAAAGTGAGACTCTGTCTCTACAAAAAAAAAAAAAAGAAAATGAAAAAGAAAAAAAAATATTAAACCCAAGACTTCTGCAAATGAAAGTGTAAATTAGAGAATTTCAAAATACCGTGGAAAGTTTTAACAACAGGCTAGACTAAGCAGGAGAAAGAATTTCAGAGCTTGAATACAAAGCTTGTGAATTAACTAATTCAGTCAAAAAAATAAAGAAAAAAAAAGAATCAAAAGAAATACAAAAGGCCTCTGAGAAATGTGGGACTATGTAAAATGTCCTAACATGACAATCATAGGTATCCTTGAAGGTGAAGAAGAGAAAATCAGGATTACAAACAGGACATGATCATAGCACATAGTTATCAGACTGGTCCAAATCCAAGTGAAGGAGAAAATTCTATAAGCCATAAGATAAAATCATCAAGTAATTTTTTTTTTTTTTTTTGTAGAGACAGAGTCTCACTGTACCGCCCTCAGGTAGAGTGCCGTGGCCTCACACAGCTCACAGCAACCTCCAACTCCTGGGCTTAAGCGATTCTCTTGCCTCAGCCTCCCGAGCAGCTGGGACTACAGGCGCTCACCACAACACCCGGCTATTTTTTTGTTGCAGTTTGGCCGGGGCTGGGTTTGAACCCGCCACCCTCGGCATATGGGGCCGGCGCCCTACTCACTGAGCCACAGGTGCTGCCCAATCATCAAGTAATTTACAAAGGAAAACCCATCACACCAAGGGCAGGCTTCTCAGCAGAAACCTTACAAGCCAAAAAGGATTAGGTTCTAATCTTTCATCTTCATAAAAAGAATAATGATCAGGTAAGAATTTTATAAGCTGTGAAACTAAATTTTATAAATAAAGGAAAATAAAGTCTTTCCCAGATGAGCAAACACTAAGGAAATGTGTCACTATTAGATCTTCCCACAAGAAATGCTCAAAAGAACAGCCAACACTCACCAGTGTAAAAACACATGAGTAAAACTCACAGCTCTTATAAAGCAGTAAGCCAAGGGAAAAGACAAAGTTACTAGGTAATAATTAACATGATGACTAGAATAATATCTCATATATCAATATTAAAATTAAATGTAGGGCGGCGCCTATGGCTCAGTGAGCAGGGCGCCGGCCCCATATGCCAAGGGTGGCGGGTTCAAACCCAGCCCCGGCCAAACTGCAACCAAAAAATAGCCGGGCGTTGTGGCAGGCGCCTGTAGTCCCTGCTGCTCGGGAGGCTGAGGCAAGAGAATCGCATAAGCCCAAGAGTTAGAGGTTGCTGTGAGCTGTGTGAGGCCACGGCACTCTACCCGAGGGCGGTACAGTGAGACTCTGTCTCTACAAAAAAAAAAAAAAAAATTAAATGTAAATGTTCTAAATGCCCACTTAAAAGATGTAGACTGGCAAAATGGATTTAAAAAATACCTAAATAGCTGCTGTCTCATTAAAACCATTTAACTTGTAAAGATTCTCATAGACTTGAAGTAAAGAAGCAGAAAAAATATTCCACACAAATGGAAACCAAAATCAAGTAGGGGTATCCATTCTCATATCAAATAAAACAGACTTCAAATAACAGTTTAAAAAGACAAAGATGGTAATTATACAAAGATGGTAATTGGATTAAATCAATTCACATTTGGTGTAATATTCAAATGCAGATATGGAACGCTGCCTGTACGTGTATCTTAAACTGTATATCTTCTAAAAATGGTATCAGTGATAGAAAAGATGTTTCCAATCAATATTTTAAAAGATAGTATCCTTTATTTACTTCTAATTCATTCATAGCTCTTAAAATACATGTATCTTTATTCTACCCAGATTTTTATATTTACGTATCTTTTCCTTAATGTGATAATGTCACAAATTGATGTAATGGATATTTCTTTCTTTTTTTTTTTTTTGGCCGGGGCTAGGTTTGAACCCGCCACCTCCAGCATATGGGACCGGCGCCCTACTCCTTGAGCCACAGGCGCCACCCGGTAATGGATATTTCTAATATTGAACTATCCCTATGTTCTTTGAGATTCTTTCTTTGACTATGATAAATTATTCATTCACTATATTACCACTTAGTAATTTTCATCTGCTTATGTACTACTTTGCTTACTTATAAGTTAGGTGGTTTATAGCTTCTTTTTATTTATACTATCCTTTTCCTATTTTCATATCAGAATTATACATAGTACTGGACTGACAGAGTGGTTTGGAAAATACTCCATCTTTTATGGACTATTTTTATTAATAATATTATTGTTACTGTAAGCACTCTGAATAGTTATGTTTCAATGTCGATTACAATGTTTAGTACAGAGTAAGTATTCAAAAACTGTGTTTGTGAATGAAAGAATGGGTAGGTAGAAGGAATAAATGAATCTATTATTTTTATTATATCCATCGGAAATACAGTTGTTTCATCAGATTTATATACTTTATCAAGTATTATATTGGTGTTAGATTCCAGAGAAATAAAAGGTATTTCTCAGTCTTAAAAGATGTAATAAAGTGGGCAGTGCCTATGGCTCAAAGGAGTAGGGTGCCGGCCCCATATACCGGAGGTGGTGGGTTCAAACTCAGCCCCAGCCTAAAACTGCACCCCCCAAAAAAAGATGTGATAAAGTAAATGTACATGTCTCTTCAAAATTCATATGTTGAGTTTAAATCTTTAATTCAGTGAGAGTCTATCTTAAGACACGAAACTATAAAAATACTAGAAGAAAGCACAGGGAAAACTCTTGAAGGAATCGGCCTGGGTGAATATTTTTTGAGGAGGACCCCCAGGACAATTGAAGCTGCATCAAAAGTACACTACTGAGACCTGATGAAACTAAAAAGTTTCTGCACAGCCAAGAACACAGTAAGTAGAGCAAGCAGACAGCCCTCAGAATGGGAGAAGTATTTGCAGGTTATGTCTCCAACAAAAGTTTAATAACCAGAATCCATAGTGAACTCAAACATATTAGCAAGAAAAGAACAAGTGATCCTATCACAGGCTAGGCAAGGGACTTCAAGAGAAACTTCTCTGAAGAAGGCAGGCACGCGGCCTACAGACACATGAAAAAATGCTCATCATCCTTAACCATCAGAGAAATGCAAACCAAAACTACTTTCAGATATCATCTAACTCCAGTAAGATTAGCCCACATCACAAAATCCCAAAACCAGATATGTTGGTGCCGATACGGAGAAAAGGGAACACTTCTGCACTGCTGGTGAGAATGCAAACTAATACAGTCTTTTTGGAAAGATGTTTGGAGAATACTTACAGATCTAAAAATAGATCTGGCATTCGATCCTATAATTCCTCTACTAGGTATATATCCAGAAGACCAAAAATCGCACTATAACAAAGATATTTGTACCAAAATGTTTATTGCAGCCCAATTCATAATTGCTAAGTCATGGAAAGAACCCAAGTGCCCATCAACTCATGAATAGATTAATAAGTTGTGGTATTTGTACACCATAGAATATTATGCAACTGTAAAGAAAGATGGAGACTTTACCTCCTTCATGTTTACATGGATGGAGCTGGAAAATATTCTTCTTAGCAAGATATCCACAGAATGGAAGAAAAAGTACCCAATGTACTCAGCCCTAATATGAAACTAATTTATAGCTTTCATACCAAGGCTACAACCCAATCGCAGTACAAGAATATGGGGAAGGGGCAAGGAGGGGAAGAGAGTGGGAGGAAGGGCGGAGGGAGGGTGATTGGTGGGTCCACATCTAGGGTGAATCTTGGAAGGGTGCGGGTGAAGTTTACTAAGTGTAGAGTATAAGGGTTTGAACACAATAATTAAGAAAATGCCATGAAAGCTATGTTAACCAGTTCGGTGAAAATATTTCAGACTGTATATGGAACCAGCACATTGTACCTCATGATTGCATTATTGTACACAGCTATGATTTAATAAAAAAAAATTCATATGTTGAAATCCTAAGTCTTGAGGTGATGGTAGCAGGAGGTGGAGTGTTGGGGAGATAATTCGGTCATATGTGTAGAGCCCTAATGGACAGGATTAATGACTTTATAAAAATACTAGAGAGAGCTTGGTTTTTTCCTCTTTGCTCTCTTCCATGATAAAATAAATACAAGCATGGTGACCATGCTAATACCTTGTTTTCAGCCTTTAGAATTATAGGAAATAAATTTATATTATTTAAGCCACTCAAGGCTACAGTATTCTATTTTAGCATCCCAAATTGATGAAGACAGAGTTTCAGTGTCTTGTCCAACATACTAAAAATATAGCCAACAAATACTTATTTGTCCCTATAAAATAATAAACTAATTTATAGAAATGACTTAATAACTAAATAAAAATATATTCCCACTTTTAATCATATTTCTCCTTATGTATTTTCCATAAATTATATTTCTTTTAATTAAATTTTATCTGTCCTCTGAATCTCATTATGCTAATAGAATTGTGTTTATTCTAGAACATAAATGTGACCCACCAAATATGCCAATATAAAAATTAGAAATACAGAATATTCTCTCTTGAGAAAGAACAAGGGAAACATAATTTTCCACTAAAATATCATATAATATTATTTTAATTATCACCAATGTGAATGTGAACTCACGAAAATTATTTTTTTTTTATTTTTATTTTTTTTGTGGTTTTTGGCCGGGGCTGGGTTTGAACCCGCCACCTCCGGCATATGGGACCGGCGCCCTACTCCTTGAGCTACAGGCGCCGCCCGAAAGTTATTTTTTATTAGGCTTTTATTCCACATTACTGAACCAAAAAAAGTAATAAAAATGACATGAAAATAGTAATTGATGGATTTCTCATGTAAAAGCAAGTTTTTATCTATGATTATGGAAAAAATATAAGGTAAAATAATTATAAGAATTCTCTAAAATTCATATTAAACTTAAATGAAAAACTTATGGGAGGCTTAATAAAGTTCCTCAGCATTTTTATAAAAACAACTTTAGTGAAATTTCTAGTTTTTTTTAAATAAACCCTTTCAAGAAATTAATGAATTTCTCAAGCAGACAGGGAAGAAAAATAGAGCACTTTGTTAACTATCCAAACAAATAGTGAGAAATTAATAAAATTGAGCCTTTAACACAAAAATTAACTATAATGTTCAATAATAGCAACCAAAAGTAACAAATAGTATATGAATGCGTAATCCTTCTCTTTCTGCTACACTTCCCTTCAAAAGAAAGATGATAGCTTTTGTAGCATTTTCTTAGTTATTTTGCTAAGACCTTTACATTCCACATTTACTAGGATTCGTATGGTGCCCCACGATCATACTAATATACACAGCTATGGTTTAATAAAAATAAATAAATTAAAAAAAAAACAACAAAAGAAAGATGATCAGGGTTCAATTGGTGTGGTGTGACAAAGGGCTATTGCCTCAACATATTTCTCAACAAGTAACTTTCTTAAAGTTATTATCTTTAAGGGGATGGTGTGCCATCAATACTGCCAAAATAAAGTTGAACCGATCCCCTAATAAAAGCTGTTAACTGATATAGGCAAGATAGAATCATAAAACAGGTCACTTGCCAGGGCTTCAAAGTCATTTGGGCAAAATAGATGCCAGCAACTTTGAAGAGGCCATGATGGAAATGATTGTTCAAGAGCCTCCTTTGGGAGTAGACGGTACAAGTCTGGCCAAAGAACCATCATCGATTGCTTAGCGTTCTTTGACTTTTTGTTCTATGGGGGAATGAATCATCTGTAACATCTTGGGCAAAGGTATAGATTGAAAGTGTTCATGGAAGTAACTATTTTCCATAGAAAATGTAAAGGTTTGGAGACATGATTCTGGCAGCAGCTGAGGTTTAAAGATCGCCTGTTTTAAACCTGTTTCGGCCTTCATGGTGCTAATAGGTGATGTCCCCCTCTCCACCAAGGAGACTAATGAGGAACAACTGAACTTGTTTAGTCTCATAGCATCACTTAACTGGTTTGAGGACCTTCATCTTAGACCTTTCTCTCTTTAGTTTGCTTTTATGGTATTTCTGAAGAAATTTTGGAAAGTGCTATTGTGAAATTTGGCAAAATGTTGCTTAGTTTTAAATTTTAAGCTTAAATACAGAATGTTCTAGACATGGTTCTGGCTCTAACAAGAATACTGTGACTGCTACAGGTTTAATTCTGGCTTACATAGTACCTTGTGATGATTCTTGTCTTTTGCCTTAAATGGAAATTATGGAGAAGAAATTTTGAAGATTTCAGTATCTAAGATTAGTAGAGTTAATTAAATATTGATCTGGACATTTTGGATGTGATTCCTGTGAGCATTTACTTTTTTAATTATGCTGCTTATTGTCTGATTATTAATAGTCCACATTTATTCCTTGATGTTCATGAAGTTCTCACATGTAGATGGCCTGCTACTTTCAAAATAGTTTTTAATTTGCTAGTGTTTGAAATAAGATTTGTGATAACATTTATTAAGATTGTATGTACATTAAGAACAATTAGGTTTTGAGTGAAAATCTAAGGAAGTATCTAAGAAACAAAATATGTGCATGTAAGTACTTAATTTTTGGCATTACTTAGGTTATTTCTTTTCTTGTTTATTCTTAGTAAACCAGAAACTTTATCTACCTGGATAAGAAAAGTTCCAGGAACTTTAAAATATCAATGTATTGGATTATTCTATTGATATTTGACTTTTCATATATATTTTTCTAATCTCCCAGTTATGTTTTAGTTCCATTGTGCTAAAAATTTTCCTTGCACCCTCAAAAGCTTATAGAAATTCAACTTGTATTAGGCTCTGAAAGTTCCACAAATATGTGAAGGAAAAAAAACTCCACAAGTTCATATCTAGAAAATAAGGTTTTGTCTTAAATATTCACAGTGGAGAATGAATATCTAAATAATTAATCAGCATCTTTTCTAAATGCCTCAAACATGAGTGTCATTCACTGATGGTGAGTCGGCTTGACTGATGCCCCATCTCTCTGTACATACTCACATATATACAGGTACTGACAAATTTATTCCTGAAAGCTTTGAAAGAATAAAATTCATTCCTAACTGCTGAAATTTGAGATTTTAAAGTGGAATTCAGTTTACTAAATCCTTTCCTAACAGTCCACTTGAAATGTAATTTCAGACCATTTCTAAGAAAGTTTTGTCACTCTGACACATGTCAAATTATAGGTTTAACTCTAAAATTTAGTGTAAAATTTCTAGGTCTCCTATTCAGTAAGCACAATTTTTCTTTTTCTTTGAAAACAAACCACCTATGCCAGGCCTTCTTTCCCAGTGTAAATTGTAGCTCCATATCTCCTAAATATCCTGGAAAAGAGTGAGAAATTCAGTTCATCTTGTGAATTTCTTAAGTGGAAGCCAGAAATTTATATAGTATGTGGAATCAAATTATGATTTAAAACAGTTATTTTTAAAGCAGATGTTACCTTTTGAAATATTACTGTAAGTTTTCAGATAAACAATAGGTATGGTTGATAGTCAGAATTTTTACTCCTTTGGGCTTCTTTATTCACCTACCTACATAATACAGGTTCAAATATCTGACTCACATTTTCCCTCATTTTTATCATCCAGAGAAATTAGAGCTGTAAGTAAACCTTGAGATTGAAATCTTTGTGTAAAAGAATCCATAAAAATACAAGTGACTGATAACTGAACTCCGCACAGAAGTTCAGCTACATCTGAAGGTCTACAGAGGTGTACAGTGGAGTGGGGAACCTGTGGCTTGGGGCCACATGTGGCCTTCTGGTTCACTGAGTGCAACCTTATGACTGAATCCAACCTTCACAAAATAAATCCTTTTAATAAAGGAATTTGTTGTGTGAAGGTTGAATTATGTTGGGGGCCCAGGCTCCAGGATCTGTAGGACCAGATGTGACCTTAAAGCCGCAGGTTCCTGGTACCATACTGCAAGCTCTTTTTTGGATTTTCTTTGTGTTGACACACCTTTCCTAACCCATAGCGATGCTGTATTGGACAAGCTAGAGGAATTCAACCAACTCACAAAAGAATAACATATAGCCTGTGAGAAAGAATGACATATTTACATAAAGTGGGAGGTGAATAGAAGGGAAGGAAATGGAAAAGCATTTCAAGTTTTGTTTAGGGAAAGACAGAAAAGTACAAAGAAGAACACAAAAATAAAAATGAATGAATTCATAAGCAGCTTTTATTCTGTGTGTCATTTTGAGAATAAAATTGCAGAACAGAATGTTAGAAGTTCCGTTGTGTGCTATGAACGTCAACTTCATTTGCCTTTTCAAAAGATTCTACTTCAATAACTCCTTTTGAAAACTTTCTTCACCTTGGTCACGAAGGGCAGAACAACTGTGCACTTTATAAGCACAGGGTCTAAAGCCAGAACTCCTTGTATAAGTCCTGGGTCTTTTATTCTAATTGTATAGCCTTAAGTTAAGTAACTAAACCTCTCTTCCTCAGTCAGTTCATTTGTAAGTTAGAAGTAATGATAGCTTCCAGCTTATAGAATTTGAGCAATAAATGAGTTAATATATGAAATATATTTAGAAGAGGCCCAGCCATATATTAGGGGGTAAAAAAGGCTAATAATTTGCATATGGCCAGGTGCAGTGGCTCACGTCTGTAACCTGAGCAAGAATGATAACCTGAGCAAGAGTGAGACCCTATCTCTAAAAAATAGCCAGGCTCTATGACAGGCACCTGTAGTCCTAGCTACTTGAGAGCCTGAGACAAAAGAATCACTTGAACCCAAGAGTTTGAGGTTGCTGTGAGCTAAGCTGCCATGGCACTCTACCAAGGGTGACCAAGTGAGACTCTGTCTCAAAAAATAATAATAATGATGATTTGCATATTTATTTATTTTAGAATATGACATTATGTGAGATAGATGATTAGATAGTTTTATATAAGTTACAAATAATTATTGCCAAAATTCTTTATTGTGCTCGAGTATTGCTGAAATGGAGTCATTTGATAACAAATTGTGATAGATGTATACCATGGAATTCTATTCAGCCATACAAAAGATGGAACTTCATATCTTTCATGTTTGCCTGGATGGAGTTGGACTGCATTCTTCTTAGTAAAGTATTTCAAGAATGGGAAAAAAGAATCCAATGTACTCAACACTATTATGAAACAAATATATAAACACTCACACACTCATACAAATGATAAAACACAAATACAGTCTAGCAAAGAAGAGAGGTGAGGAGAGAGAGGGGAGGGGAAGGGGCAGGGATATTAGTGGGTGGAGGGAAGGCATTTGGTGAGATTTCACCTAATTGTGCATAATGCAAGGATATATTTCAAAATAACTAAAAATAAATTTTAAATGTCTTACCACAAAAAAATTAGGTGATGACTATGTTAATCAGTTTGATCTAAGCATTCCACCCAGTATATCACATTTTCACATTGTATTCCATAAATGTCTACAGTTACGATTTTCATTAAAATTTAATTTAAATATTGCTTCTTCTTTTTAAAAATACTCTTCCAAAAGAACTCTCTAAAACCAAATCTTTTAAAAAACAAAACAAAAATTTTCTTTAAATTCTAGTTATTCACTCACCTATATTAATTTACTTGAAAATCACAATGATCAAGTCCTAACTGGTGAATTTCTGCATCAGTGTTAACAAATCAAGCCCACTGGCATATGAAACAAAAGGCCTCTGAATACCACAAACTCACTATTTTTAGGTGAGAAAATTGAGATCAAATTGGATTAATAAAGTCTAAAATTTTAAGTACAAACAACTAATCGTTGTCACATCAAAGCAAAGTATAGTAATTGATTTTGGAGATAGGTCAGGAAACTAGATTCACAGCACAGGTAGAAGCCACAGGTCCTCAGAGCAGGCAAGCAGACAAATGTCAGCAATAGTCACGTACAAAAGAGCAGGGAGACACGATGGCTCAGGAACAGGCAAGAAATCCAGACAGTAAACACAGACATCAGCAACATGGAGAACTCGAAACTTACAAGCCTACAGCAGGTGGAAAGCTCGTAAGATGACTGGGGAGAGAACGAGAAAGGTGGTAATAACTCAGTATCTGGAAAAATTTGGAAAAATATTATTTAGCAGCCCACAACTGACTAAGCCAGTTCTTTCTCATCCTTATTTGTTTGCCCAACAAATGTAACCCTTTCCTCACCCATATGAATTTACCCTACCCTGTCAGGGACGTGCCAGTAATTTTCTTTTTTTGTTTTTTTTTGTAGAGACAGAGTCTCACTGTACCGCCCTCGGTAGAGTGCCGTGGCGTCACACGGCTCACAGCAACCTCTAACTCTTGGGCTTACGTGATTCTCTTGCCTCAGCCTCCCGAGCAGCTGGGACTACAGGCGCCCGCCACAACGCCCAGCTATTTTTTTTTGTTGTTGTTGTTGCAGTTTGGCCGGGGCTGGGTTTGAACCCGCCACCCTCGGCATATGGGGCCGGCGCCCTACTCACTGAGCCACAGGCGCCGCCCTGTGCCAGTAATTTTCATCTACTAGAGGCTCACGTGAGAAGTGAGCTGTTAATTTAAATATAACATATTAAAATAAAGTAGACTAATATTTCTCTGTTTACATCATCTTTACAGGAAGTTGTTATCAGGAGTAATAAGACTCAAAGCACTGGAATCTCCAGAAGCTCTAGCATCATGTATCATATACTCAGATAAGAGCAGTGAAACAGATTATTCTTCGTTGGGTCTTTAAGATGACAGACTCTCAGTATTTATTTCCAACAGAGATTTTTAACTGCTGCTCAGATTGCCCTAGAGGGTAACGGGAAAGGGAAAAACCACAAGAGGTTGCCTTTTCTCATAAAGCACATGATGTACTGTTCAGGCTACCATAGCGCGCTGGGCTATCACAAATACTCAAGACTTGGATAAGAACTGTAGTAACCCCAACCTTTCCAATTTTAGTGGACTTTAATGGGCCATTTGTTCAATAATTTACTGTCAGCAATAAATTTACAGCTGACACAATTCTCCTTTAAGGTCCATCTCTCAGTCTCTGTGGAATTATGACTTTGTTGTTTTGTACTAGTTTGCTGGTAGGGAAGGAGGACTAATGATATAGGTTTACACTCCTCACAGCTATTTTACCCTGCCAGAAGATGTATGGAAAAAGTTCATCAGAGCTCAATAAACAATTATTGTCAAAAACACTGAAGATCATTTTTCTTTAGTATTAGATAGATGGAATATTTGATAAATATTAATTGCAGTTAATTCCTTTTAATATTTTGTTATAATTTTCTTTTGGAGAGACTGAAATAAATTAACTACATAATGGGATAACAGCCACATCGGTAAGTATCACAGTGTTCAAATCCATTAGTAGTAAATGTATGCATACTCTGGAACCTCTGTGACTGCATTTACAGGATAGAGGGATTCTGAGTATTCTTCCCACTTTCATGACAAGTGGAACATGGCACAAGGACCTTACTCTTCATTCTCCAAATGGCATTTCTTATACAAAGACATGTGGGCATTTAGATTCTTCTCAAAGGATTAGTACTGAAGATTGCCTGTCCCCATGAAAAAGAGATTGAAAAGTGCCAGAATCTATAGCCATGGAAAAGAATGCAGAAAATGTCAAATTCCAAGTCTTCTCGGACTTGGAAGTGAGTGCATTTTTCTTTATGTAGAAAAGATAGAAGCGTGGGGTGGTACCACTAAATATGTTTTATATTAGCATCTTCGAAGCAAACCTACTAAACTTTCGCCAAACTCTAGCAGTTTTCTCAGCCATTTTGAACTGTTAGAGAGTAGTACGTGGTTATGATAAGACCAATATTTTGAAAATTATGTCAAAATTACTATCATGGATCTTCCATGAAAAAAAGATCATGTCTGTCTTCTTGACTTCTGTATCTGTAGTTCTTAGCAAAGTGACTAAAATACAGTCAGTACTTACCGTATATATTCTTCCTTAATAAAGAATGAATCATAGATAATTCATTCATTTGCAACATTCAAAATAAATCATTTATGTAGTACTTTACATTTTACAAAGCTGTTTTCCAATATTAGAAAATATACAAAAATTTATGTTTTATTGAAAAATGGCAATAGAGCATGCCTGTTCCCTAAAATCTTAATGAGATCCAATGACAAAGTAAGAAATAGAACTTAAGACGTTTGCACTCAAAAGTTCACAGAAGCACAATTCACAATTACAAAGATATGGAAGCATCCCAAGTGCCCATATGGACACAAGAAGATTAACATGTAAAACGTGGCATATGTATACCATGGAGTACAACTCAGCCATTAACAAAGATGGAGACATTACATCTTTTGTATTAACCTGGATGGAGGTGGAACACATTCTTCTTAGTAAAGCATCACAAGAATGGAGAAGCAAGAATCCAATGTACTCAATTGTAATATGAAAGCAGTTGATGATCTAATACAAGGGGTAGGGTAGGAGGAGGTGGGATCTGGAAGAGGATGGGGGGGTCACAGTGTATGGCTCACCTCTTCGAGGTGGGACACAATTATGGAAGGGACTTTACCTAACAAATGCAATCAGTGTAACCTAATTCTTTGTGCCCTCAATAAATCCCAAACAAACAAAAGAAAAACAATAGTGAACTAGTATCTTTTGTAGCAAGCTGGAGAGAAGTGGTGACCATTCTTCTAGGGGAAGTATCACAAGAATGGAAAAATAAACACCTCATATACTCTGTACTAACCTGGAACTTGTTGATTTAACACTTCTGTGCACATATGGAAGTCAAGCTCAGTGAAAACCAAGGAGGTGAGAGAAGGGTAAATTCACATCGCACTGGTATGACACACTCATTCTGGACGAAGGGCACACTTAAAGCTTTGACTTAAAAATCCATGAAAGCAAATTATGTAACCAAAACCCATGTATGCTTGTAATATTCTGAGATTTACAAAAATAAAATAAAAATACACTAAAAAACGTATAGAACTTGAAAGTTTATAGTCATGATTCCATAAGAATTTCCTTCTTAGCTCGGTGCCTGTAGCACAGTAGTTATGGTGCTGACCACATACACCGAGGCTGGCAAGTTTGAACCTGGCCAGGGCCAGCTAAACATGTAGTCCCAGCTGCGTGGGAGGCTGAGGCAAGAGAATCACTTAAGCCCAAGTTTTTGAGGCTGCTGTGAGCTGTAATGCCATAGCACTCTACCAAGGGCGACATAATGAAATTCTGTCTCAAAAAAAAAAAAAAATGTCCTTCTTGGCAGTAGAGCAGGTCTTTAAATACTGAAGTTCATACATCCTTTAACCTCATCTATCTTTATCATCTTCATTTTAAAACAGTGTAAAATAAATAAATAAATAAGCAGTGTAAATAAATCATGGCTGGGAATCTTCTAATCAGTAGATTTTCAGTCTGCATGGTAACCCCCTCAAGCTTTGGGCATGCTTTTGGAAAGAATAAAGGGAGACAAAAGGAAGCTGTTTCCACTCATTCATATCCTTGATCTGGTGTGTGTATATCTTTGTATATTTCTGGTTAGGTTGTCAACTGAAGAATAAATGATCCTGCATCCAAGTTATCATTCCATTCATTCTACAACCTAAATTATCGTTTGTGCTCTAGACTGGTCCAAATGCGCCAAGTATTCTAATGTGGATGGCTTTCTGTTTTGACTCAATTTAGAAAACTATTTTTTGGGGGGGCATCTTAAAGACAACAAAGTTTTATTTTGTATATGTGGTACAAAAAGTTCTTGAATAATCATTAACAAATATTTGTAGAGCAAATATGAACAAATAATCATTAACAAATATTTGTAGAGCGAATATAAGAACAAATATGTCTTATTTTGAAGAAGAAAGACATCATCTGAATTCATGTTTGACATCCCGACACACAGTAACTAAAAATGTGACTGGTAGGAAAGAGCTTTGCAGACGTAATTAAATTAAAATTAGGTCAACAGAGTGACTACTAATCCAGTATAAGAAGAGGAAGGTCTGGACAGAGTCACACAGAGGGAAGATGATGTGGAAGACACAGAGAGGGTGGCCATCTATGAGCTAGGGAGAAATGCCTGGAACATATCTTCCTCTTATGTCCCTTGGGGAGGGGAAACTTCTGACACCTTAATCCTGGACTTTTAGCCTCCAGAACTATACGCAAAGAAATCTCTGTTGTTTTTTGGGTGGTATTTTGCTGTGGCAGTCCTAGCTACTACTGCAATAGTAATACAACTTAGTTCATAATTCTCAACTACCAAGATCTTATATTCAATGTCCACATCCTCAGATATGAACTAAAATATCTGCTATTCAGCATTTCAAATATTATACATATATAATGAAACAACTTATATTTCCAGTAGCATCCTTTTGATGATAGGAGAGGATAACTGTCTCCTGTTACTAATCAGATGATTTATAGAATTATTTTATTCTTATGTACAAAGAGTGACTAACATTATTTCTGACTCATAAAAATAATTCAATAAATGTTAGTTCCCTTTTGCTTATATTTCTCCACTGCAAGATTTTCCAAAGTGTCAACATGCAGGTAGAACCTGGGAAGAATCAAGCAGCTGATAAAATTATCCTGAAGTTCTTGTTTACTTTTCATTTCAGTGACTCTGTCCCTCATTTTGGCAAGCCCAAATGACCAATGCTTGTAGATTTAGTGACCAAGCCATGGCTCTAACTGCTGAGAGGCTAGCATTCCTAAGCCACATTTTCCACTTTCAATTCTCTATAAAAAATTATATTTTCTAGTGCCTATTTTTTCAGGGATATGCTTTGCTATTTTACGTGACTATTTTCCATACTATACATGTTTAAGGTACATTTGCTCCTACATATTCATTACTTCACCCCTAGGTAATTATCATTTAGTGTATGTATTATAAATTTACTGCAATGCAGGAAAAAAATGACTTACTCTGGTTTCAGCTTTATCATGAAAATATATTTTGGAATGAACTGCTCTTTTGTTGTTTATAAAATCACATTCATATTCAATTAACATTTCCTGCATACCAACATGTATTAGAAGTAACACCATAGTGCTCGTCTCTTACAAGCAGTATCATCTTTATTTTACAGTTAGGTAAACTGCCCTAAACCACATGGTAAATAGTGAAATAGGGTTTTCACATTCTATAATTCAGGATTTTATTATTATTATTATTATTATTATTATTATTATTATTATTATACTTTACTATACACCAATTTTGCTGTCCCAATATGTTTAGAAATATTAGTATAAATTTGGAGGGAAAAGAAAATATTGAACCCAAGTGTTTATTTTCTTTTTTTCAATCCCATTCCCTGCTCTGTACTTGCATCTCCTAGGAGGAACACAAAAATCGGTTGGAAACTTAAGAATGTGGCAAGAAAGAGCAGGCAGTAGAGGGGCTCCAGTTACAAAGAAGATCCTGAATGATACCCTAGCATAAATACTGTTTAAAACAAGCAGCAACATAATATTTGGAAAACAATCTCAGAGACACCTAATTTTTAATGCCTCAGTGAAACAAATCTTATATATATTTGCATCTCAGCACTTTTCCTTCCTGGAAGAATAAACAAATTTACTGAAATAGACAATGTGTTCTAAAGAATAAAAGAAAACTTGTGTCCAGAATTTTCCTCCTAGCACAGCAATATTGATTTTTCTAGATGTCATTCTAGCATAGTAAAAAAGAATTACAACCTGAGAGCAAAGCAAATATATTGACAAATATGAGCTAGTTTTGAAATAGGAAAACTCTATCTTACCACGTCTGAGCTGCATAAAAGAATGTAGAAGCAAGACTTAACCCTGCAGTGACCCTTCATTTTTAATTCCTGAAGACCTATTCTAGACAAAAATGTCTATTCAAAATTCTCTAATAGTATTTCATTTTATAATTTACACTTTCAAGTACTATCCAAAAGAGAAGGATGTATCAAAAAGGAAAAAAAGAGAGAGAGAGAATCTTTCCCATAAAAAGTCAGTTATTAAGTGTTTAGGAAAATAATAAATGTCAATCAATAAAAATTGATGAAGATTGGATAGATTGATGAAGTTTTCTTTTCTTTTCTTTTCTTTGTTTTTCTCAAATTTCAGCTAGTCTCATAAAATGAGGAGGATTTGGTTGAGGAGCTGTATGCCTGGGGCCTGAGTTCCTGAGAGTAAATAAGAGACAAAAATTACTAATGTGTAAAATATTTTGAGCAGTAAAATCATTTTTATAATAAAATCTTATGCAGTTATGAAGTTTCTCTGTTTGAAGGTGCATTGTAGGCTTTGAGCCCTCCCTTTCCACTCAAGTCCTATAGTGGTTACTGATCACCACGGTTTGCAGATATCACAACTCATCTATTTACTAGGAGTGTACCCCAATCCTCTTCATAGTAAAATGGTGACAGCATTAACTGTGTAACTGAGTCTGAGAGTAAAAACATACTGTGAGCAAAATACATGCCACGTGGCAGATAAATGGCAAATAACATTACTGATCTTTCTTTATGTGTGCGTGTAAATTGTTGAACAAAAATCTTTTTTTTTTCTGTTCTTTCTTTTTTTTTTTTTTTTATTGTTGAGGATTCATTGAGGGTATAAGAAACCAGGTAAAGTCCCTCTGACAATCGTGTCTTGCCCCAAAAGGTGTGGCACACACCAAGGCCCCCCCAAAATCTATTTTAACTGAGAAATAGCAAATTTAAAAACAAGAATGAAAATATACACAAATTTGTTTTGTTATATGCAAAGACATCCTATGTAATACTCATCTCTACTTATTCCATTCTTTATTTTCATGTACACTCCTGTGTCTCTCTCCTTTTTTATATAAAGAGATTTTGGGGGAAAAAGAGGGTTTAGCAAACAAATTAAACATAACGACTTTTCTTTCAAATTACATCGGGTCCTGAGCATTAAAGTACTGAGAGAAGTAGACCTTATGCTCCACTCCACTTCTTACACATGCTTTAAAAAGTGATAAATTGTTGTTTATTAGAAATGTGTTCTTTGGCTTGAAGAGAGTGATCTCTAAGCTTAGCATCTGTAAATTTAGAATTGAGAACTGGATGTGAAATCTTTAATCTTGTGAGATAATTTATCATGATGCTTTCATGATTCAAAAGCTACTTCGGGTCACTGGACAAAAGGCAGCCATGCAATTCTTTTTGTCTGGTATCAGTGCTACTTAAATCATTCCCTAGGGCTCCCTCAGATGGAGAACTGATTTGAGTCAAACTTCTCAGATGTGTAAATTTAGAGCCATTCCTGGAATCTCATACAGAGTGAAGGGAGGGTGATAGGTGGACATTTGTGAGTAAACATGACATTGCGCATGGGTTTTAATCGGTTGTCCTAAACAGCTGAGAAATGTGGGGTCCTCATGGGCTTACAGAATAATCTCTGTGCCCAAAAAAGTGCTTCTGCTCTCCCGTGATGTATCTCCAAGGACAACCTGGGGCACACTGGGCACATCAACAATCCCAAATGGAAGAAGGTCAAAGGAAGATTTCCTCCGACTTCACTTCCCTCCCTTGTTTCCGAGAAAGAATGTCCTTTGTTTTTGTTTTTGTTTTTTTTTTTTGTAGAGACAGAGTCTCACTGTACCGCCCTCGGGTAGAGTGCCGTGGCCTCACACGGCTCACAACAACCTCTAACTCTTGAGCTTACGCGATTCTCCTGCCTCAGCCTCCCTAGCAGCTGGGACTACAGGCGCCCGCCACAACGCCCGGCTATTTTTTTATTGCAGTTTGTCCGGGGCTGGGTTTGAACCCGCCACCTTCGGCATATGGGGCTGGCGCCCTGCTCACTGAGCCACAGGCGCCGCCCAGAATGTCCTTTGGATTTCTTACTCTTCTGCTTATATTCTACCTTTCACAAATTCACAATTTTTCTCTTAATGTTTAGTGAAAAATTGAGAAAGTCACTTGAAATACATGAACCTAGAGTCTAGAAAATCCTTCCATGAGGAGCTTTCATGCCTGTGGGGATAACTGCCAGTGCCGGTCAGTGTAGACGTGACGTCCTCAGTGTGTAGGTTCAGTGGCCACTGGGAGGCCCCACAGCTGCGTGTCCCCATTTCCCACACAGCACGCCCGACTGCCCACTGCTTTGGAGAGACTGTTGCCATCCCTCATTATTGCCCACCTGTAGGCTGTTACAATAAGTTACCTAAACCGGAAATTTCAACAGAAATCCTTCTAAAAAAGAAAAAAGAAAGTGTGCTGCAAGTTTTTTTCAAATACTTTCCATTGACTGTAAGTGTCTTAATACCATTTCCTTGATTTTGAGGGCTGTTGGGAAATAATGCAAAGGCATCTCTTGATCATAAAGGTTTGGATTTACCTATTGCTCCACTCCTTTGGTAAATTTCATTGGCAGTGTGCTTCCCAGGGAATGGCAGGACGGTGGTAGGCAGAATGACAACCCCCTCAAAGATGGCCACATCCTAATCCCCGAGGTATGGCAAGATACTTCACAAGTACAATTGAGTTAAGGATTTTGAGAGAGGGAGATTATCCTGGATTTTCTGGGTGGGTGTCATGTAATCATAAGGATCCTTATAAATAAAAGAGGTACCAGGAGAGTTAGAATTAAGGAATCGGAGATCATTTTGTGATATGATTAACAGATTTTAAGATGGAGCAAGGCTCTAAGCCAAGGAATATAGGAGCCTCGGGGAGCTAGAAAAGGCAAGGAGTGATTCTCCCCTAGAGCCAGGAGGGCGGGTGGGGTACAACACTGTCAGCTTTCTGCATGTTCCTAAGTGTGCCTTGTGCCCACTGCTAGTATCTGACAGAGATCCTGGCCCTTGACTGGATCCTAGATTGTTTATGAATGAATAAAGAAATGATGTCTCTAAGCTTTGTTCAAATCAGAGGTTGCAGCTCTCCTTACCAGCATCTTTATGCTACAAGACTTATATTTTGCATCATCTATGTGGTCAGAATCTTAACACGTGTGCCACCCCTCTGCCTTCCATTCTTACCATTTCTACTACTTGGACCTTGTTTTCTTTCTGTCTACAAAACTAAGCACTGTGCCGTGCAGACAGAAATACATGTTTCATTATTATTGATGGTGATAATAACAAGGAGCTCTGTGATAATTAAGAGGACTATGTAATTTCATCAGCTGTCAGGTGAAAAAGAGGAAATGGAAGGTGTTAATCAGAATCCTCACTAGAAACATGCCAGTCGGGAAAAGATAGCTCACTTCAAGTCCAGAAAATAGAAATAGCATCAGTTTAATAGACAGAAGAGCTGAGACTCCAAATAAGAAGGAAGTGTGGCAACTCTGAGATTAGAAACAGCAGAAGCCACGAGTGGGCTGGGACAAAAGAAATAGACGAGGTGACTGGAACTCAGAGGCTTGTTCTACCTGGAAGAAGATGAGTGGGCCTGTTAGGTGGGGATTGGAATTAAGAGAGTGGGCACACCCCTGTGATCCAGTTCCCTGAGACCTCTTAAACTCTCTCACCCGAGACAGGTGCAGACTGAGACAATTGATTTGGACATCTTTGAACTGAACCAATCACCTGAGGACAAATCAGGTGGTGCCCTAGGTGCATGGTGGTAGGAAGGTTTGATTTTTCTTTTCCAATTGTTTGCCGGTGGGGGGCGGGGTGACTTAATTGCTGATATTTCTCCACAGCTGAGACTTCAATCCAAAGTATCTGTTTCACTAGGGTGGAACAGAAACCAGCTGAAAACAAGGCAGAACCATTTAGCCCCACCACACCAGACAGGGCCCCAGTTTCTCAGGCCACAACACTGTGCGGGCCCTCAACAAAGCCCCAGGGGAAAAAATCAGAGGGAGTAAAACAACCATGGGGCGGAATCAGCGGAAAAACTCTGGTAACATGAATAACCAGAATAGATCAACCCCCCCAAGGAAAGATATGGCAGATGCAATTGAAGATCCCATTCATAAACAACTGGCTGAGATGTCAGAAATCAAATTCAGAATTTGGATTGCAGACAACATTAACAAAGTGGAATTAGGAATTCGAGGAGAAATTCAAAAGTTGTCTCAAGAATTTAACGAATTTAAAGACAAAACCACCAAAGATTTAGACACACTGAAGCAAGAATTTGCAGCCCTCAAAGATATGAAAAATACAGTAGAATCCCTCAGTAACAGAATGGAGCAAGCAGAAGAAAGGATTTCTGACATTGAAGATAAAGACTTTGAATGCTCCCAAACTCTCAAACAGGAAGAGAAATGGAGAGCAAAAACTGATCACTCACTCAGAGAGCTCTGGGATAATTCAAAGAAGGCTAATATCCGAATCATAGGAGTTCCAGAAACAGATGAAGTGGCCTCGCTGGGCACAGAGGCCCTTCTGCATGAAATTATGAAAGAGAATTTTCCAGACATGCCTAGAGATTCTGAAATTCAGATAGCGGACAGCTTCAGAACCCCAGCACAACTCAACCCCAATAAGACATACCCAAGGCATATCATAATTAACTTCACTAAAGTTAATATGAAGGAGAAAATCCTCAAAGCTGCCAGGAGAAAGAAAACCATTACCTTCAAAGGCAAGAATATTAGAATGACTGCAGATCTCTCTGCTGAAACTTTTCAAGCCAGAAGAGGGTAGTTACCGACATTTAATCTCCTAAAGCAAAATAACTTTCAACCCCAGATCTTGTATCCAGCTACACTGAGTTTCATTTATGAGGGAGAAATTAAATACTTTAGTGACATTCATATGTTGAAGAAATTTGCCATAACCAAACCAGCTCTTCAGGATATTCTCAGACCTATCCTCCATAATGACCAACCCAATCCTGTACCACAAAAGTAACCTCACTCAGAAACTTTGGATCAAACTCCAATTTCCACACTGGCGAAAGGATTAAAAATGGCCACTGGACTTTTGAAAAACTCGATACCCAAAACTTCACCAGACTTATCAATATTCTCCATTAATGTGAACGGCTTAAACTGTCCTCTAAAGAGGCATAGGTTAGCTGACTGGATACAAAAACTCAGGCCAGATATCTGTTGCATACAAGAGTCACATTTAACCTAAAAGACAAATACAGACTCAGGGTGAAAGGATGGTCATCCATATTTCAGGCAAATGGTAATCAGAAAAAAGCAGGTGTTGCAATTTTATTTGCAGATACAATAGGCTTTAAACCAACTAAAGTAAGGAAGGACAAGAACGGTCACTTCATATTTGTTAAGGGTAATACTCACTATGATGAGATCTCAATTATTAATATCTATGCACCCAACCAGAATGCACCTCAATTTATAAGAGAAACTCTAACAGACATGAGTAACTTGATTTCCTCCAGCTCCATAATCGTCGGAGATTTCAACACACCTTTGGCAGTGTTGGATCGATCCTCCAACAAGAAGCTGAGCAAAGAAATCTTAGATTTAAACCTAACCATCCAACATTTGGATTTAGCAGACATCTACAGAACATTTCATCCCAACAAAACTGAATACACATACTTCTCATCAGACCATGGAACTTACTCCAAAATTGATCACATCTTAGGTCACAAGTCTAACCTCGGTAAATTTAAAGGAATAGAAATTATTCCATGCATCTTCTCGGACCACCATGGAATAAAACTTGAGCTGAGTAACAACAGGAATCTGCATACTCATACAAAAACATGGAAGTTAAATAACCTTATGCTGAATGATAGCTGGGTCAGAGATGAGATTAAGAAAGAAATTGCCAATTTTTTGGAACAAAACAACAATGAAGACATGAACTATCAGAACTTCTGGGACACCGCAAAGGCAGTTCTAAGAGGGAAATTTATAGCACTGCAAGCCTTCCTCAAGAGAACGGAAAGAGAGGAAGCTAACAACTTAATGGGACATCTCAAGCAACTGGAAAAGGAAGAATATTCTAACCCCAAACCCAGTAGAAGAAAGGAAATAACCCAAATTAGAGCACAACAAAATGAAATTGAAAACAAAAGAATAATAAAACAGATCAATAAATCAAAAAGCTGGTTTTTTGAAAAGGTCAATAAAATAGATAAACCTTTGGCCAACCTAATCAGGAAAAAAAAAAGAGTAAAATCTCTAATCTCATCAATCAGAAACAACAAAGATGAAATAACAACAGACTCCTCAGAAATCCAAAAAATCCTTAATGAACATTACAAGAAACTTTATTCTCAGAAAGATGAAAATCTGAAGGAAATTGACCAATACTTGGAAGCACGTCACCTTCCAAGACTTAGCCAGAATCAAGTGGAAATGTTGAACAGGCCCATATCAAGTTCAGAAATAGAATCAACCATACAAAACCTCCCTAAAAAGAAAAGCCCAGGACCAGATGGTTTCATGTCTGAATTCTACAAAACTTTAAACAGGAATTAGTACCTATATTACTTAACCTGTTCCAAAAGGTAGAAAAAGAAGGAAGACTACCCAACACGTTCTATGAAGCAAACATCACCTTGATCCCAAACCAGGGAAAGACCCAACAAGAAAAGAAAATTATAGACCGATATCACTAATGAATATAGATGCAAAAATATTCAACAAGATCCTAACAAACAGAATCCAGCAACACATCAAACAAATTATACATCATGACCAAGTTGGTTTTATCCCAAGATCTCAAGGCTGGTTCAATATACGTAAATCTATAAATGTAATCCAGCACATAAACAAATTAAAAAACAAAGACCATATGATTCTCTCAATTGATGCAGAAAAATCTTTTGATAATATCCAGCATCCCTTCATGATCAGAACACTTAAGAAAATCGGTATAGAAGGGACATTTCTTAAACTGATAGAGACCATCTACAGCAAACCCACAGCCAATATCATATTGAATGGAGTTAAATTGGAATCATTTCCACTCAGATCAGGAACCGGACAAGGCTGCCCATTGTCTCCACTGCTTTTTAACATTGTAATGGAAGTTTTAGCCACTGCAATTAGGGAAGAAAAGGTGATCAAGGGTATCCATATAGGGTCAGAAGAGATCAAACTTTCACTCTTTGCGGATGATATGATAGTATATCTGGAAAACACTAGGGACTCTACTACAAAACTCTTAGAAGTGATCAAGGAATACAGCAGTGTCTCAGGTTACAAAATCAACATTCATAAATCGGTAGCCTTTATATATACCAACAACAGTCAAGTTGAAAAAACAGTTAAGGACTCTATCCCATTCACAGTAGTGCCAAAGAAGATGAAATATTTGGGAATTTATCTAACAAAGGACGTGAAAGATCTCTATAAAGAGAACTATGAAACTCTAAGAAAAGAAATAGCTGAAAATGTTAACAAATGGAAAAACATACCATGCTCATGGCTGGGAAGAATCAACATAGTTAAAATGTCTATACTACCCAAAGCAATATATAATTTCAATGCAATTCCTATTAAAGCTCCACGGTCATACTTTAAAGATCTGGAAAAAACAAAACTTCGTTTTATATGGAATCAGAAAAAACCTCGAATAGCCAAGACATTACTCAGAAATAAAAACAAAGCAGGAGGAATTACGCTACCAGACCTCAGAGTATACTACAAATCAACAGTGATCAAAACAGCATGGTATTGGCACAAAAACAGAGAGGTAGATGTCTGGAATAGAATAGAGAATCAAGAGATGAATCCAGCTACTTACCGTTATTTAATCTTTGACAAGCCAATTAAAAACATTCAGTGGGGAAAAGATTCCCTATTTAACAAATGGTGCTGGGTGAACTGGCTGACAACCTGTAAAAGACTGAAAGTGGACCCACACCTTTCACCATTAACTAAGATAGACTCTCACTGGATCAAAGATTTAAACTTAAGACATGAAACTATAAAAATACTAGAGGAGAGTGCAGGGAAAACCCTTGAAGAAATCGGGATGGGCGAGTATTTTATGAGGAGGACCCCCCCGGGCAATTGAAGCAGCTTCAAAAATACACTACTGGGACTTGATCAAACTAAAAAGCTTCTGCACAGCCAAGAACACAGTAAGTAAAGCAAGCAAACAGCCCTCAGAATAGGAGAAGATATTTGCAGGTTATGTCTCTGACAAAGGTTTAATAACCAGAATCCACAGAGAACTCAAACGCATGAGCAAGAATAGAACAAGGGATTCCATCACAGGCTGGGCAAGGGATTTGAAGAGAAACTTCTCTGAAGAAGACAGGCGTGCGGCCTTCAGACATATGAAAAAATGCTCATCATCTTTAATCATTAGAGAAATGCAAATCAAAACTACTTTGAGATACCATCTAACTCCAGTGAGACTAGCCTATATCACAAAATCCCAAGACCAGAGATGTTGGCGCGGATGTGGAGAAAAGGGAACACTTTTGCACTGCTGGTGGGAATGCAAATTAATACATTCCTTTTGGAAAGAGATATGGAGAACACTTAGAGATCTAAAAATAGATCTGCCATTCAATCCTGTAATTCCTCTACTGGGCATATACCCAGAAGACCAAAAATCACGTCATAACAAAGATATTTGTACCAGAATGTTTATTGCAGCGCAATTCCTAATTGCTAAGTCATGGAAGAAGCCCAGGTGCCCATCAATCCACGAACGGATTAATAAATTGTGGTATATGTACACCATGGAATATTATGCAGCCTTAAAGAAAGATGGAGACTTTACCTCTTTCATGTTTACATGGATGGAGCTGGAACATATTCTTCTTAGTAAAGTATCTCAAGAATGGAAGAAAAAGTACCCAATGTACTCAGCCCTACTATGAGACTAATTTAGGCTTTTCACATGAAAGCTATAACCCAGTTACAAGCTAAGAATAGGGGGAAGGGGGAAAGGGAGGGGAAGGAGGGGGGAGGGTGTTAGAGGGAAGAGGATTGGTGGGATTACACCAGCGGTGCATCTTACAAGGGTATATGTGAAACTTGGTAAACAGTCTGTGAAGCTAGTGAATGATGCCCCATGATCATATCAATGTACACAGCTATGATTTAATAAAAAAAAAAAATGAGAGTGGGCACAGATATGATGGAAATGTTGCTTGTGGCAGAGAGAGGTGAAGAAATTCCTCTGTCCCCCCTTTCCCTTACTCTTCCTCTTCTGCCAGTATCTCCCACCAGGAGCCAGCTGACACGTGAGTGTGAAAAGTCATCCCAGACCCCCCCGAGACACGGGGCAGCGTGTGGGAGGAGGACACCAGGCACACTAAGGAATGGGTCTCAGCGCCGCGGTGCCAAGAAACAGCGTGCAGAGGGAAAGGCTTTCAACTTATTATGAACGTGTACAGAAAATACATAGAATGCAGTTACCTCCAAATTGGTCTCCAATTCACTTTTAGTAAAACAATTAGAGTAATCTTAAGTACTATCATCTATAACTAAGTCTGGAAAAACCATAATAAACTAATGTAAAAACCTGAGTCCCGAGGCATACCTCTTAAACTACTCAAAGTAATCCAAACAATCTTTTATTAAACAATGTTAAATGGAAGCTAGTTTAGAACGCTCTGTACTCCCAATTTTCATTCTATGCTAGCACATATATCTCTTAAGATAAACATGAGAGAAATTTAAACCATACCAAGTCAAAGAAAAAAGAAATGCAGCCAACATCAACTGATAGTTACGTATTTTCCAAGAGGTTTACCTAAAGTGTGGGCTGATTTTTCTGTGGAAGACAATATAAGCTGTCATTTAGACTGTGAAGAGTTGGAAATAACACCTAGAGCTAAAAAGATAAGAAAAAATTAAGTAATGCCATGAAATGCGTATAGGACAAGGTGACATAAAGTACTTGGCAATCAGGGTTTCAAGCTAATGGGAATTTTCTTATAAAGTTTGAATAGTAGTTTCTTTCATTAAGATATTTTAAGTGTTACCCTTTATTCCTTTTCTTTCTTGCCTTATCATTCAATAGAAAAACAAACCATCACCTGATAATTCCAAACCTAAATTTCATAACTTCTACTTTCATTACACATAGACAAAAGGACAAGTCACTTTGTTATGACTAATTACCTACGGGCCTATTGAAAATGTTGGGCTTATTATGCTGGTAGACTAAATATATGGCATCATTGAGATATTCATTGTGATTTATTTTGTAGTGTTGAGAAATATTTCTGCAAAGAATATCTTAGTCAATAAAAAATTACAAATTTTGTGTTATGGATTTTTCTTTTTCAAACTGCATCCTGATAATTTTATTATGACTCATTTTTAAACTCTGGAACCCACCATTTAAATTATGCTACTGGGTTCCCTTTATCCCCAAAGACCCAACTCTAATCTAAAGTGTCCTCAGTGAACCAAAACCCATAGGTTTTTTTTTTCCTTTTTTTTATTTTTATTAAATCATAGCTGTGTACATTAATATGATCATGGGGCACCATACACTTGGTTCATAGATCATTTGACACATTTTCATCACACTAGTTAACATAGCTTTCGTAGCATTTTCTTAGTTATTTTGCTGAGACCTTTACATTCCACATTTACTAGGATTCACATATACCCTTGTAAGATGCAGCGCAGGTGTAATCCCATTAATCTCCCTCCCTCCACCTCCCTCCCCCTCCCTCCCCTCCCTTTCCCCCTTCTCCCTATTCTTTCATGTTTACGTGGATGGAGCTGGAACATATTCTTCTTAGTAAAGTGTCTCAAGAATGGAAGAAAAAGTACCCAATGTACTCACCCTTATTATGAAACTAATGTTGGATCTTCACATGAAAGCTATAACCCAGTTTTTTTTTTTTTTTTAATGACAATAGAATTCGGTCCACGTTACTCCATTTCTTCATGGCACTTGTTAGCACTTTTTCATATATACATATATATTCCACATTTTCTTCCTAAGGATTCCTAAAGATTTGAACATGTTTTGTTCCTAAATTAGTTATCAGCTCTTTGAAGAAACGGACAATGACTTATTCCATCTTACATAGAAACTAATTTATATCAAGTGGTAACTTCTCCCACTATATATTTATTCTCATACTATCTTTCATTATTTCTTTGTGTTGTTTTTCCTTTATGTATTTTAAATTAAAAAGTATATTCCTCGACTGTCCATTCTTAACTGAAGAAATAACAAAGTTCATAGATTTGGAAAGGAGAGCTTTATTTCTCATAAAGGGTTGCAGCCTGTGCGTGGCCATTCTTACAAACTGGAATGCCAGTGGTTTCCACTATCCCACCTTTGTCACCACTTGTTTGGGGCCTGGGACTGACCAGGTCTCTGCCCTGGCTTATCTATTGTCTGGACAGACTGCTGTGCTATCTTGCTGGGGAACAATTACCCTTAGGTGTCTGCAGGCTATTTGCCTTAGCAGAAGGGAGAGAAGAGAGACAGTCTTCCAGGGAGAGAAACAGTCTCAGTAGGAGAGTGAATTTTTTTTTTATTATTATTATTATTTTTTTTATTGTTGGGGATTCATTGAGGGTACAATAAGCCAGGTTACACTGATTACAATTGTTAGGTAAAGTCCCTCTTGCAATCATGTCTTGCCCCCATAAAGGGTGACACACACCAAGGCCCCACCCACCTCCCTCCCTCCCTCTTTCTGTTTCCTCCCCCATAACCATAATTGTCTTTAATTGTCCTCATATCAAAATTGAGTACATAGGATTCATGCTTCTCCATTCTTGTGATGCTTTACTAAGAATAAAGTCTTCCACGTCCATCCAGGTTAATACAAAGGATGTAAAGTCTCCATTTTTTTTAATGGCTGAATAGTATTCCATGGTATACATATACCACAGCTTGTTAATCCATTCCTGGGTTGGTGGGCATTTAGGCTGTTTCCACATTTTGGCGATTGTAAATTGAGCTGCAATAAACAGTCTAGTACAAGTGTCCTTATGATAAAAGGATTTTTTTCCTTCTGGGTAGATGCCCAGTAATGGGATTGCAGGATCAAATGGGAGGTCTAGCTTGAGTGCTTTGAGGTTTCTCCATACTTCCTTCCAGAAAGGTTGTACTAGTTTGCAGTCCCACCAGCAGTGTAAAAGTGTTCCCTTCTCTCCACATCCACGCCAGCATCTGCAGTTTTGAGATTTTGTGATGTGGGCCATTCTCACTGGGGTTAGATGATATCTCAGGGTTGTTTTGATTTGCATTTCTCTAATATATAGAGATGATGAACATTTTTTCATGTGTTTGTTAGCCATTCGTCTGTCGTCTTTAGAGAAAGTTCTATTCATGTCTCTTGCCCATTGATATAAGGGATTGTTGGCTTTTTTCATGTGGATTA
The DNA here is from genome assembly GCF_027406575.1 of Nycticebus coucang. NCBI lineage: Eukaryota > Metazoa > Chordata > Mammalia > Primates > Lorisidae > Nycticebus > Nycticebus coucang. The sequence continues at coordinate 163,066,165 of NC_069780.1, read as the reverse complement.
ATTTGAGTTCTCTATAGATCCTAGTTATCAAGCTTTTGTCTGATTGAAAATATGCAAATATCCTTTCCCACTGTGTAGGTTGTCTCTTTGCTTTGGTTATTGTCTCCTTAGCTGTTGCAACAACAACAAAAATAAACAAATGGGACTTCATTAAACTGAAAAGCTTCTGTACAGCTAAGGAGAGTGAATTTTAGCAGTCTTTGTAGAAGGGTCTCGGGCAGAAGCCCTGTGAGCAGGAGGAGCAAAAGAGTCAGAGTGAGCCAGACTGTGGAAGAATGCACGCTCCCCAACTGACTTCTCCTGCAGCTACTTACAGATGTGATCCTGTGGCTATTTGCACCACAGGTGTAAAGACTGCCAATCACTGATGGTCTTGTCTCCTGTGCTCTCGTGATAAGGAGAGCTGAATCCCTTCCCCAAGCCCTTGTCACCAAGGTGTTATATTACCATGCTGTTATATCACAGGTGTTTCTTATTATTACAGAGTATTCTGAGCTTAACTCTCTCTTCTCCTTCCCAGGAGCTATATGGTCTGTTACAATGGAAAGCAGAGCCCTGGCCAGAAGCCAGGAGCATGTGCTTCAAAGCATGCGCAAGGGAGCAGGAATTTATACTGAGTGGAACGGCCAAATATATGTACTTAGCAAGCTATAGAAGGAGTCATGAATACCTATAAAAGGAGAAATATGCATAAGTGAAATTGAGATTTATGCTCCTTTTTGTTCAGAAGTCCATGTTCAGAAATGGCACTTTTATGTCAAAAAGTCAAACAAGGACACGAAAAACCTCATAGACAGGTTAAAAGCACTTAATGGTTGGTGGTGTCTTATCTGGAAAGAATGCTGCTCTAGATCATTAGATTGGTTTTTATTTAGCTCTTAGAAAAAAAGCCTGATAGCCATTAGCCAGGGAGGGGGTACAATGAAGTGGGTATGGCCTCCTATCCCATCATGAGTGGGAACTCAATTTTAAGGCCAAAGGTGTCCCTTTGGCCAAGAGGAAGGTCCTTTCAATTAGCAGAGGGCTTAGAATTTTATTTTAGGCCACACTGTGAATGCACGGTTAGCTCTGAGATTTCTTCACAAGAGCAATTTAGTTGAAGTTAATCCTTAGACAACCATCATTCCCAACCAAATGTATCAAGACCAGATGAAACTTCTTTAAAAGCTGCAAAACATTATATTCCTCATCTGGTTGAACTACCTACATTTCAGAATAAAAAAGCACCAAATATAAGGAACATGATACAAACAATGATATGACATTATTCATATCTACAAATAGTTTACTTATAGTGGGAGATAGATCAAATGAACAAAGGCAGTATGTTAGGTTTTATGGATAAAATTGTGTCTCCCTCAAAATTCATATATTGAAGCACTAACCGTCAGTAACCTAGAATGCAACTCTTTAAAGATCGGTCCCTCAAAGAGGCAACTAAGTAAAAATGAGGTCGTTGAAGGGGGCTCTAATCCAGTCTGGCTGGTTTTCTTTTGTGAGAACACCTTCACATACAAAGAAATAACCAGAGATGTGTAAGCACAGAGAAGAGCTTATATGAGAACACCATAGTAAGGTGCCTGTCTGCAAGCCGAGGAGTGAGGCCTCAGTGGAAATCACCCCAGCACCCGGCACCTACATCCTGGACTTACAGCCTTCAGAACTGTCAGCAAATAAATTCTATTGCTTACGCACCCAGTCTTTGGTATTTGTTGTGACAGCCTTAAAAAACTAACATGTTTGGTGAGTTCTGCAATGTGAGTAAACATAAGATGCTTTGAAGAGCCGATGGAAAGGGCCTTAGCACAGTCTGCAGTGTATGTAAACTATAAAGAAATTATTCTTTACATTGTAGTCTATATTATCTGGATGTACTCTGGAGAGTATTACTGGACGGCAGTGGAAATGTATCTGTATGTGTATAAATAGACAAAAATACCTATAATTCAGACTGATGATTTCCGAGATAATGAGCTAAAGCTAGCTAGAAGGCAGAAAACCCTAATAACTATGACTTTTAGCTAATGGCATACATTCAAATTCTGAAAGTATGACCAGACCTGTGCAAATGGAAATTGAGAGGACAGATTTGTAATTTCTGGGCTTTATATGAAGTTACATGAAAACAATAGCAGAATCATATCAGAATTCTTTTTGAGGATTATCTCTGCAGTAAATAGGGCAGTTCTTTTATCAGCTCCCACAAGAATAATTTTTTTTTCTAGCTGCTGCTAGAATATAAGTTTTCTTTGCTCAAAGATACATAATTTGATAAAACTAATGTGTAATAAAGTGTTTATAGTAGCTATGCATAAGTACTACTTTAATAGAGACTTTGTGTTTTCATACAAGAATGTGACCTTTGAATTGTGGTGTTACAGATCTATGAGAGTTTAAAGCGGGGGCTACTCCCTCAGGAGACAGGTGAGGAGTGCGAATGCCTAGGACAGCTGCCTGGGGACTGGGGAACTGGCACCCATGTCCCAACTGAATGGTTATCTGGCAGCTATTTACCTCCGGGCGAGTGTTGCTACAGTAGAATGTGGCCTACTGTTTCAGGTGTTTCACTCTGTATTTATTATAATCTCTCTTTTTCTTATATTTAGAAATCATATAAAATATCAGCTTTCTATGAGCCAAAACAAATAGATATGTATAGGCCAGAACAGCCTTATGAAACACCACTAATTTAGAATCAAAGATACATGTATTTTGAAACAAAATTCTTTCTGCCAGTGAAAATAAGGTCCTCTTTAGTCTCAGCAGAAGTCGGTGAACATTTTGTGCAAGGAGAATTAAGTAAATGTGGTGGAGTGAGAAGCCAAGAAAAATGGCCTGCAATTTTCTATCTTTCACTCACCAGATGAGTGGTATTATAAAAGTCTCTTGTACTTTCTGGAATGGAACTTTATTTTCAGCAAAATGAAAAGATTTACTGGGATTTTATATATCATGATGGCAACTATGATGTCACAATAAAATTTCTGCTCAAAATATTTTGTGAGTTTTTGTCATAAAAGATGCTTTATTTGAACAGGTTAAATCTTTTAAGAATATTAAATATTTATCTAATTTATTTTTTACTTTTATTTATTTATTTATTTATTTATTTTAAGACAGAGTCTCGAGCTGTCACCCCCCCGGGTAGAGTGCCATGGTATCATAGCTCACAGAAACCTCAAACCCTTGGGCTTAAGTGATTCTCTTGCCTCAGTCTCCCAAGCAGCTGGGACTACAGACACCCACCACCACGCCTAGCTATTTTTTGGTTGTAGTTGTCGTTGTTTGGCAGGCCGGCTGGATTTGAACTCGCCAGCTCTGGTCTATGTGGCTGGCGACCTACCTGCTGAGCCACAGGTGCTGAGCCTCTTTATCTAATTTAGACGTGTAAATGTATAGTATAGGCAGACTCAAAGCCAAAATCACTATTTCAGTGAACTAGTGTCAATGGAGAAAGATGGTGAGAGGGTCTGGCCAGGCAAGAAATAATGATTTCTAGTCAAATCACCAACCTAAATCCTGCATCTGAATTTATCTGAGTAGAAGCAACTGAGAAAAAAAAAAAAAGTAGATATGAGAAATAGGGAATAAGAATTGAAAAGAAACATTTGGGGCAAATTTGCAAACTAAAATTCAGTACCACATTAGGAATTCTTTCCATCTCTCTCCCTCAGAGAGAGGTGAGCCTGAGCAAGAGTGAGAGCTCCTCTCTAAAAACTAGCTGGATGTGTTACTTAGTTCAATGTAAGCAGTTCACACTGTATATCAAATCAGTACACCAAACCCCATAAACGCATCAATTACACAGTTAAGATTTAATAAAAACAAACAAAATGAACTGTCTCCCACCCTCAAATAAAATGCTATAACTATTTTAGGGAAAAAAATAAAAAATAAAAAATAGTTGGGCTTTGTGGTGTATGCCTGTAGTCCCAGCTACTTGGGAGGCTGAGGCAAGAGAATCACTTGAGCCCAAGAGTCTGAGGTTGCTGTGAACCAGAGCACTCTATAGAGGTTAACCAAGTGAAACTCTGTCTCAAGAAAAGCAAAAATAAATAGACGCAGTCATATGATTATTAAACAAATATAAAAACAAACACAACATACTTCAGGATTTCAAAATATATTACAAAGCTACAAAGATAAAAGCAATGTGGTACTGGTACAAAGACAGATTAAGTACATGATGGGAAATTATAGGGTGACCACAAATAAATTCTTATGTATATGATCATATGATCTTTCATAAGGTGGTCATATATACACACACACACGAGAGAGAAAGAGAGATAATATATAATGTCATATATGTAATATAAATATTACAAAATATATATTGTATGCTATATATTAATATATGTGTGTTTATATTAATACATACTAATATGTTACATTAATGTAATATAGTAATATATTAATGTAAGAGAGAGAAGGAGATAATATATAATAATATATGGTAATGTAATGATATATAATAATATATAATAATATATTGTAATGATAATGTAATATAGTAATATATTAATGTAAGAGAAAGAGAGATAATATATAAGGTCATATATGTAATATTATAAATATTACAAAATATATATTGTATGCTATATATTAATATATGTGTGTTTACATTAATACATACTAATATGTTACATTAATGTAATATAGTAATATATTAACATAGTAATATATTAAATATATTACATTAATATAATATAGTAATATTAATTATAGTAATATAATATTAATATATGGGGTTTATTTTAAAAGCAGAGTTAAGAATAATGCAAGTAAGAACCAAGTATGCTTAATATGAGTTTTAGATTTCAAGGAAAAAAGGGTGTAGAAGAAGGCAACATATAAAAAAAATCAATTAGAGCTTTTCCAGGATTTTTAAGAGATGAAAGATGCTTACTTAGATGTAAAGTGAATATAAAATGCCAAGAATAAAAATAAATTTGCCTTTAAGCACATTTAAGTGAAATTTCAGAACATCAAAAATAAAGAGAATACTAAGTAAAAATTGTCTAGAATAATATTTCCCAGCAAAAATATTTTACCTTTTACAAAGAAAAGGCAGTTAGAGTGACAGCAGATTTCTTAATAGGAATAATAAAGATTGAGTTTAATTATCAGTAGACCTAGAATTCTGTAACCAACTCAAACTTCTCGGGACAAAATCAAAATATTTTAGAAATGCCGAACCCCATGAAAAGAACCACTGTAGGAAGTACTTCAGTAAGAATTCTGAACTCAAAGAAAGAAATGCAAGAAGCAGAGATAAGCGAAATAATTAGGAAAAAGCAATAAATAACTACTGTTGACATTAAAAAAAATTTTTTTTGTATAAAATTAAAACTCTAGACTACGTAAATGGAATGCATGAGTATGGAATGGAGTAGTAGTAGCTAAGTTCTACATCTTTCTTTGGCAGAAATACTGAGTATTTTAGACTCAGAAATGTAAAGTTATTCATTCCAAATTAATTCAGGGAAGAAAATCTTCATTAAATTTTTTATCTTTTTTTTGCAGTTTTTGGCCAGGGTCGGGTTTGAACCCGCCACCTTCAGCATACGGGGCTGGCACCTACTCCTTTGAGCTACAAGTGCTGCCTGTAATTTTTTTATCTTTTAATAGATGAATCACATCTATACATTTTTACTAATTACCAATACATTGTTTTCTGCCTTTTGTGTTTCTGTTAAGCATACTTTTTCTTTGCTACCTTTTCCCACTTGATATCCATTAATTAATAAAGTTCTTCTCTGAATTAATTTTGAATGCATAACTTTATGTTTTTAAGTCTAAAATATTCAGTATCCCTGGCAGAGAAAGGTAGAGATACTGTACATGGAGTACTACTTAGCCATAAAACTGGTGATATAGTATCTTTTTTAACAAGCTGAATGGATCTGGAGACCTTTCTTCTATATGAAGTATCACAGTGGAAAAAGAAACACCACATTCACTCAGTACTAAGTTGAAACTAGTCCATCAACATGTGCACATATGGATGTAAAACTCCAGAGAAGTCAAGCAGGTTGGGGAGCAGGGACTGGGTACACACCCAAGGTTACAGTGTACACTAGCTCAGTGAGGGGTCCACTTACAACATTGACTCAAACTACACAAAAGAAAATTATGGATCCGTAACATGTGTGGCCCAGTAATATTCTGAAATAAAATAAATAAATATAAAAAGACAAGCCTTTTACAAGAAAGAAAACAAGTAAAAATAAAAGATAGAAATTTTAAATATAGTATTTTATTATTTATTTATTTTGAGACAGGGTCTCAAGCTATTGTCCATAAAGTGCTGTGGTGTCACAGCTCACAGCAACCTCAAACTCTTGGGCTTAAGCAATTCTCTTGCCTCAGCCTCCCACATAGCTGGGACTACAGGCATCAGCCGCAATGCCCGGCTATTTTTAAGTTGTAGTTGTCATTGTTGTTTGGTGGGCCCAGGCTAGATTTGAACAAGCCATGTCTGGCATATGTGTCTGGTGCCCTAGCTCTTTAAACTACAGGCGCCGAGCCTAAATGTAGTATTTTAAATATAGCTTTTTGCTTCTTAGAAAAAAACAAGTCAGGAGAAAAATAAAACCCATTGAAAAGTTGTAAATAATGAAATAAAAAATATATACTCCAGATAAATGGAAAGCCAATATAGCCACTAATGATTTTGATACTTTAGTCAAAGATACTCTTCTCAAAAATGCATAATAGGCAGAGATTTTTGAAAAATTTAAAATGGGAATAATTTATGTTTTATATAAATTATTTCAGAGAGTAGGAAAAAGGAAAAGTTCCCTTATTATCCCCATTTTATGATACTGATAAAAACTTAATCAAATTTGATAAGAATAGTGTAGAAAATAAAAATTATGGGTGAATTCCAAGGTTTTCCTTGCTATGATTAGCTACCTGGTAATCTGATCAATACCTTCAATATTTTTCTCTGTTAATAATAGGGAAAAAATACCTAGGCCACTGGACAAGATTTAGAGGAGCTAAAGGACTTTAAGTTTTACACACACATTCTTTTATCAGACTATGGTATGAAGTAATACAGATGGTGAACGATAGCTCCAGCGAGTATTTCAGCATTTGTCAGATTACACTCTCTAAAAGGTCAAGTAAATAACCATAATCACCTTGGAAACTCCTGCCTTTAGTGCTTACAACATGGCTATCTTTGAAGAAGGTGCTTGGTACTGCTTCAATTCTACAATTGAAAGGAAGTTTGTAAATTCTACAGCACTTAAATTCTAGAAGGTGCTTGAGCTTTACAATTTGATACTAATTTTACAGCCATATTTTCAGGTTATAAATTGTTATCTCCAATGTGCTAAAATTCAGCTTTGGCAACAATTATTTATGGTTTCACTTTTTTAATACACCAGGGCCTAGGGGGTGGGGATACAAAATGATGACCCTGAAGTAGGGTGATGTTCTAAGCCTTATCCTGGCCCATCCCTACTCCCATGGCCCATGCACTTTCACCTCGGATATGAGCACTGTGAAATTTCTTCAGTTAGCATTAATATGTAGCCAATGAGTTTTTTGAGCAGTCACACTTTCTGAACTTTGTAGTAAAAAGTAGTGAAATAGCTTCACTTTCAAATACAATATAATTGTTCTGCATATGACAATCCAATTTTCCTAGTACCACTTATTGAATAGGGCATCCTTTCCACAGGGTCTGTTTCATCAAGGATCACTTGGTTGTTGGTATATGCCTTTATTTCTGGGTTTCCCTATTGTGCTCCATTGATTTGTGTGTCTGTTCTTCTGTCAATACTGTGCTGTTTGGGTTACTATTGCCTTTAGTGTAACTCCAGACCAGGTAACATGATGTCTCCAATTTTGTCCTTTTTGCTTAGGATTGCTTGAGCTATTCAGAAGTTTTTTTTGTACCATATGAATTTTAGGATTGTTTTTCTAGTTCTGTGAAAAATGATATTGGTATTTTAATAGGAATTGCACTGAATCTGTTCATTGCTTTGGGCAGTATGAACATTTTAGTAATATTGATTTTTCTAATCCAAGAGCATGGGATACTTTTCTGTTTGTTTATGTGGTCTAGAATTATCTGAAGTCAATCATCACTGCATACAAAAATTAACTCAAGATGGATTAAAGATTTAAATACAAGGCCTGAAGCCATAAAAATTAAAACAAAAAAAACCTAGGGAAAAATTTTGTGGATATTGGCATAGGCAAAGAATTTATGACTAATATCCCAAAAGTAAATGCAACAAAAACAAAAATAAACAGATGGGACTTAATTAAACTACAAACATCTACAGAGCAAAAGAAATAATAAAAAGGGTACGTAGACAACATACTGAATGGAAGAAAACATTCACAAACTACGCACTAGACAAAGGACTAATATCCAGAATCTACAAGGAACTCAAACTCAGTAAGGAAAAACGAACAACAAAAAAACCAAATAACTCCATAAAAAAGTGGGCAAAAGGTATGAATAAACACTTTGAACAAAAGATATATAAATGGCAAAAAAAGACATGAAATCAACCCAAGCGTCCACCAACTGATGACTGGATAAAGAAAATGTACACTTACATACTGTGTACACCATGGAATACACTTAACCACAGTAAAGAATGAAATCGTATCTTTTGCAGCAACTTAGATAGACCTGGAGGCCATTATCCTAAGTAACCCAGGAACAGAAGTGCATGTTCTCACTTATAACTATGGGCATGCGTGATTATGCCAAATGGATAATAGACATGGAAGACTGCAAAGGTGAGAGGGTAAGAAGGGGATGAGGGACAAAAACTACCTATTGGGTACCATGTGCACTACTCAGATGATGCGTACACTAAAAATCCAGACCTCATCACTATAGAATATCCATGCATCAAAATTGCACTTATATCCCCTAAGGAAATTGAAATTAAAAATAAGAATAAAATATAATTGTGTCCTGCTCCCAAGAGGGTGTCATGCAACATGACTGCCCCTCTCCTCGCTTCCTCATTCCCCTACCCTCACCATGTATTAGGTCCTCTACTGCCCTCACATTAGAATTGAGTACATTGGATTCTTGTTTCTTCATTATAACAAATGCAATCAGCGTAACCTAATTCTTTGTACCCTCAATGAATCCCAAACAATTATTTAAAATAAATAAATAATAAAGACAAAAAAATTCCAAAAACAAATGTTTACAATAAGAATATAAAGGAATGGATAATGAACTACTTACAAGTAGAAATTCATCTGAGCCAACAGCAACAATTAGACATGACTCAATAGCAATGTACTGTCATAAATATATTGAGAAAATAAAGAAGAATTCTTTTTGTGTTGAGCACTACTAAATACTCTTAAACATGTTTTTAAATTTATAAATTCAACTTTTATGTATCTGTAAACAAGGATACAATATAGTATACTTTAGCTGAATTATAAATTTTCCATTCAAAGGGGTCAAGGATGAAACTGAAATTAGTGATATTTTATTATATGAATAATAAAAGTGGCATAACCACGAGACTATAATTAGACCAAAATTCTTATCTCCCCTTTTTGTAAAATATTCACGAACAGATAGGCCTTGTATTCAGACAGAACTGTGCTGCCCCTGAGTGACCATAGATGGTCTCTTCACTTCTCTGATCTTTGGGGAACTCACCTGTTACGTGGGGGAATACCTATCTTGTACGCCTAGGGTAGAAGGTTTGAGATAATGTAAACTTCCTGGTATGTGAAAAGCATTCAGTAAGTGGAAACAAGTATTATTGTTGACTAATAATCAGGAACCGAATAACACACACACAGGACATGAGTGCAGTCTTAAAATTTATATGCTTAGTGAACGGTGGAGAGATGAAGAATGAGAATTAAATGAAAAGTGAACAACACAAAAAATAACTCCTAATTTATAATCATAAAATGGGCACACAATTTATAGAAAACACAATAAATGTAGAAAGAGTAAGTGTGACCCAGAGTAAAATATTAATTCTCAGCTCAAATGAATTGGCAAATGTGATTTAAAGTCACCATTATTTAAAAGTCAGGTAGAGACCCCAGGGAACTGAATCAGCACAGCTATAAACATTTCAGAAATGGGTTTTTTAAGAGAAATTGTTGATAAGACTCTTTTGCCTATGATCATAGAACCAAGTGTCCTTGCAATGGACTTTAAGACATTCTTTTATCGCATAAACAATCCCTAGATCTTATAAAGGACTTTTTTTATTTTCTTTTTTTGCTGATGCTTTTGATTCCCAAAGGATTATTGAGAGCATTTTATTGAGGGCTCCAAGGCAGTATGTGGAAAGCAGACATTTTTTTCTCAAGCTTCATTATGTTCACAAAAATATTAATATAAATCAACTTGAAAAATACCCTTTTAGCAAAGGTGAGGGCCACTGAAAGTTTTGAAAATAAATTGAGTCTATAATGAAAAGTAGGATTTCATAGAGCAGAGCTGTTAGTATCTTCAGTGGGAGGGTAAGTTCACTTTCTAATGTTTGCATCAGAACCCCAACTGCATCTTTCTGTAATTCATTGCATCTTCAGAATTGCCAGTTGTGAATTATGTGGTTTTGTAGAGTTTAACACCAGAGCTTTGACCTTCACTGATGTGATGGATTTGGTACAACAATATGTTAGATATATACTAGAGACCTTGGTGAGGATTCAGCTGCATGAAAGTTAATTAGAGGAAGTGCACAGATGCTCATGTGAAAGCATTGGAAGGCTTTCCTATAAAGTAATGACAGAACAGTGTGGATGGTCCAGTCAAGAAGATGGTGATAAGATTCCCGTTATAGGCAGCTTTTTCATATAAGCAAAATATCATGAGATTGAATAACATTCAAATGTTAAAAATAGTGTTTAGGTGAAATGATATAACAATTGGAGAAGGAATTGGGAATAGGTACAAATTAAATATTCACCATATTGATGTTGTATATTGGGTACTTGAGGTTTACTGTCCTATTTTATGTATATCTTAATTATTCTTTAAAGGTTTTGGATATGTGAAGCACAATAAAAAAAAAAGTATGCATGTATATATATATGTATATTCAAACAGAGCTTTCTTTTTAGTTCTAGAACATATCTAGTCTATCACTGGTCAAACGGAGTTGAAGATTAAGGTAAGTAATGTTATCTAGAGAAGTCTGGAGAACTCTAGCCACATCATTTAAAATCAATTGGCCTTGGCCAAGCATGGTGGCTCGCTCCTGCAATCCTAGTACTCTGAGGGGCAAAGGCAGGTAGAGCTCAGGAGTTTGAGACCAGCCTGAACAAGAGTGAGACTGCCATCTCTACTAAAAATAGAAAAAACTAGCCAGGTGTTGTGGCAGGTGCCTGTAGACCCAGCAACTTGGGAGGCTAAGGCAAGAGGATCACTTGAGCCCAAGAGTCTGAGGGTGCTGTGCTGTGAGCTATGATGATGCCATGGCCCTCTACCCACAATGACAGAACGAGAGAGAGATTCTGTCTCAAAAATAATAATAATAATAATAATGATAATAAATTGGCCTTAATGTTAACTAAACCAAACTTTCACCTCTAAATTCTGAAAATTTAAAATTTTGGTTTTGTTAGATTGTGCTACTAAATTTTCAATTCAGCTGCAAGTAAAATTCTTCCTTTTGGAAGAGCCTTTTGGAATGCCTCTATTTATACCTCTATAATGCCAAACTGTAAATTAGTTGAAATTCTTTTATTAATTACAAATTGTTAGTTCACATAATTATTTAACTTAGACAATTTTGTGATTAGCACAGTTAAAACCTCTTTTTAGTTCCCAAATTCAGTATCTCAATGATTCTAATGAACTAAAATATAAACCAATCTATAAAGTGATCTTAGACTCAAGTGTCCTGAAGGCACACATCACATAGTGAAGGAGATAAAAACAAATACACCTTACACATTTAAATGTAAGCAGTGATATTTAACAAAGTGCTAAGTGCGATATAATCAATTGCCAGATTATAAAGGACAGTTGACACATCCAGTGTAGACAATTAATATGTTCATTGACTGTGTGTCAGCTCTCTTTATGATTTTCCTCATTGAATCCTTATAATTAACCTAATAACAATGATAGTGCCATTATTTTCCTTTTGCCCAACAAAATTAAATCCTAGGAGTGTAATTGGCTTTCCCTCAGCTGCTTAACTGACAAGTACAGAGAGTTGTGCAACCTCTAGGTATATGGGGGGTATGTGGGTGTCTGTGTGTATGTGTGGCATATAGGGGTCCTGGGGAGACAGCCACAAACAGATGAAATATAAAATGCAGCATTCAGTGACAATGACCATGTCTTTTTATGAAATGCCACTCTTACAATTCAGCCTTCCTTTAAGGCTCTCAGATAGATCTTCTCAACTGACACTAGTTTCACAATTTGACATTAGAAAACTGAGTCCCAGACAGTGTTAGAGGCTGTAAATTGGAAAGAAGAATCTCCGGGGAAAGTAAAGTGAAAGTTCAAGCTCAACCTTAAAGAACAGCTGAACTTCGCGAGAAGAGATGGCCTTTCTTCCTCACATTAACACATTTTAAATGACAGAGTCAGGCATGTATTAAACACCCTCTCTAACACTAATGTTGGATAAGTGGCAAATGTAAAAGCCATATCGAATAAAATGAAAAAGTTTACAATTCTTGGCCAAGTGGAGTAAATTTTTAATCAGAGTAAATTTTTATACTTACTCTTGAAAACTTTAATGGACAAGTCATAATCATTCTTTTTTTGCATCAAGAAATTATTAAAGGAAAAGGGGAATTTTAATTATTGCAAAATTAGGAAACCTAATAACTTTTGAGTGACTTTCTGTCCATTTAACATCATGTAGGGCTTTTAGGCATTATCCTACTGAAAAAATCTTACAGGCAGACTCAAGTAGAAATACAGTTTCTGGCTTGAGTTTTACTTAACATTTATGAAGCTCTACAAGCATTCCTGCATTATCATAAGAAATTTGTTTGGGGAGGAAAGTGATACTGTGGAAAGTTGAAGAAGATACTAAGTAATGCTTAACCCTTAAACAGCCACCATGTTGCATAACTCACTTGGAATTTATACTGTTTTCTTTGTATACTCCAAGCAGTGATCGTCATGATACACACTAAGACAAGTTGCTTAATTTCTCTTGTAACTTGCTGTTAGTTTAGATGAATGATAAGTATCTTTCAGAGTTGCTTGAGAAGTAAGTGAAATAAAATATAAATTAGGTAGCATAGTGCTTCACACTGAGAATATGCCTCCAAACACTAGTTTCTTTTCTCTCTGACCATGTCTACAGAATGTGTGAAGAACTCTTACTATTTTTGCCACCAGGTGCAATTCAAACAGCGTAGAATGTTTGGTTCGTTTCAGCCACTGGAGCTCAGCCAGTCACTAGACTATCTTTGACTAAAATTAGTAATGAAAAGGTTCTGTTCCTTCATAGCAAAGGTTACCTTTCCATTAAAAAGATAATATGCTTTTAGGTAATCATATCACTTCTACTTAAAGCAGCACACTTATTCAAACATCCTTTATTTTCTTAATTTATCTCATTAGAAGTCTGCTTTATCTAAAGGGTGGCTATATTAGACAATAGGGAACTATCCAGAATGCAGTGTCTTTGATATTTCTGACCTAAATAAATATTTGACAGGTTGGCATATGTGTTACTATCAGAATCCTGAGTACTTCCTTAAATGCCATCAAAACAAGTAGTATGGACCTTCATGATTTTATGTATGAATTTTTTTCACTGTTATTATGGGCCAAACACAGTTAGTAAAATAGCAATCTTGTGACTATTGCCTGCTTTAGAAAATTACTTTTTGTCTTATACTTGCATTTTTAATTTTTAAAATGAACCCGGGCATTTCACTATTAAAGGGATATAAGTTGATAATATCAAGTAATAGATAACTTTAGATACTCCAATGGAGTAGGAATTGATTATGAAATACATTATGTATGTTTATTTGATAATACCTTAAAATTGAGTTGAAACTTTTACTTGAGCCATGATTGATAAATGTCTAATTACTTGTACCTAAAATCAAACCAAAGCACTATATTAAAGAGAATGAAAAATATTAGTAACCCTGAAAATACCCTGAAATTTGTTTATTTAATCATACCTTAGTTTATAATTTCAAAATCACAGCTATAACTACAATTTTATTGATCACTCAGTTTCTTGTCAATCCACGGGAGCTAGAATGTAAGTCTCCTTGGTATGCAATCTTTCTTCTTCCCAGAAAGACCCGTCACTTCTGTAGAAAGTTCATCCTGACTGTTCACTTTGTTGTGAAGTTGTAAAGCACTTTCCTGGTTGGAGGACTTTCAAAAGTCTTTCAGTGAGGGAGGTCTTATCTTTCAGCAAGGGGTGTGAAACCACTTTTGCAGCCTAGAGGTTTCAGGGAATCAGGGGATTCAAGATTTTCAAGGGAACCTTAGCCAAGTATCTTCTATCTCAAGTCACAGAAGCATATATTATCAGAGCTGTGATTAGCATAGGAAAATTTGCCTAAACTGAGAATAGATTTGCCTCTTTTATAATCAAATCCCATGTCTTGCTTACAGCTGTCTTCTCTCTGGCTTCAGGAGAGATGTTCTAGTCTCTTTAAATATTGCAAAGCAGACTCAATTTTCATACTTTGCTTTAAACTCGTGATTGATATATCCAGACTAGGACCAAACACACCATAGATAAATGTCTAGGGTAATCAATAAAACAATAATAAGAGGAAAATAGAATCTGAAAAAAAAAAGCAGTCATTCTAAAAGGCAGGATAAGTAAAAAAGAAACTTGAGAAATGCTATGTAAACAGAAATGAGAAAATACAGTGTCAAAAATAAACTGAATATGTACAAAATTGTAACAAATATAAATGAACTAAAGCTAACAACTAATGTCAGAAATTAACTCAATTAAATTCAAGTAAGGGTGAATATTACTAATGGGTACCTTGTGGTATATTGCACATTTCTTGGGTGAAGGACAAAACTACGACCCTGACTTCAACCATGCAAAAGCATACTATGTATTCCGTTTTAATCTGAAGTTTTCAAAAAATTAAAAAAAAAAAACTTTCTCACCTCAAAATAGCTCTTTGTAATATCTTTTAAAATAGATGTAGTATTTAGATTTCATTGAATATGTTAAAAGAGTGGTGCAAATATTATTTTTAAATATCAATATTTGTAACACATAGCAAATTATATTCTTTACAACTATATAGACATTTGATGAAAAATTTAAGATGTTAATTTTAAAATGAGAGATCAAGAGAATGAGACAATTAGTCACAAACTGGGAAGAAATATTTCAAAAAGACACATCCTGGGTCTTAAGTTTAGTCCATTAGGAAAAAAAAAAGATGCGACTAATAAAGGACTTTTGCTCAAAATATCCAAAGAACCCTTAAAATTTAATAATAAGAAAAGGAACTGACTGGGAAGGGCGCTGAAGCTCAGTCACCTTCACTGTGCCTACAAGTGGCATTTTGGCCTGGGTAACCACGCTGACATGGGATTCGAGACTCTCCCTGGACTTGCCATCACAGGCACATGCTTGGTTGTGCCTGGAATGGCCACTACAGACATGGATAAGTTCACGACCAGGGGCAAGGAAAAAAGGTTGCCCATCATTTATATCACTATAATTTGATGGAACGAGATAGGTGCATCTCTGGACAGAATTGTTACTATGTGTCAAAAGATTTGGAGAACATTGATTACAGGAGCACTTTCTTGGTGGACTGTAAAAAAAAAAAAATGAAATTATCACATTGGAATAGCAAACATATGACAATTTAATATCATTGCCACTTTATAGATACATACAACTCACTGGGACAGATGTAATTCATATTAAGGGTCTTAGGGAAGGTGACATATGAACTGAGTACCTACTTGAATGTGTATGGGAGTTTACTAAGGAAAGAAAAAGAACATTCCAGAAAAAGAAATTAGTATTTCTGAAGGAGAGTAATTGTGAAATACTTCTAACTTTTCTTTCCCCATTCAATGAGAGAATCAAGAGGCAGAGGGAAGAAGGAAAAAGAATTAAGTAAGAATCCTTTTCCATTTGTCAAAGATTCAACTGTTCCAGAACGCTTTTCCCTAATAATAGTTTAAAACAGAAGACATTTTCATTATCTGGGTTAGTTCCATAAAACATTAGATCGGTGATTTAGAAACACTGGCAATAGATCTCTGTATTAGTCAGCCCAGGCAGCCATAACAGAACACCACAAATAAATGTGTGTACCTTAAGCAACGAGCGTTTATTTTCTCACAATTCCAGGGTTATTTTCTGGTGAGGCCTACCTTCCTGGCTGGTAGATGGCCACCTTCTTGCTGTGTCCTCACATGACCTCTTTTCTGTGTAGTCAGAGAGAGATCTCTGGTTTCTTCTCCTCTTCTTACAAGGACTCTAGTCATCAAATTGGGGTCTTACCTTATGATCTCATTCATCCTTAACACCCTCCCTAAAGATCCTGTCTCCAAACACAGTTGCAATGAGGTTAGGGCTTCAACAAATGAATTTTGGAGAAATAAAATTCCATAGCAACATCATCATAAAGTTTGCATAGGTCTGAAAGAAATCAAAATAATATATTGAATTTTCTGTGCATTTACAATAGTTCTTTTGGAATACTGACATTTAGAAGTTCTTTACATTATGAATGATGGTGGCAATAGGCAGCAGGTGTTTACTTCTTGTTGAAAATTTTAAATTTGCCTTTTTTGGCTAAATAAGAAGTTTATAATAACATCAAATCCCTTTTCTTCTGTATTAAATTGCATTTTAAATTTCCATGTTAGGCTTGGTGCCCGTAGCACAGTGCCAGCCACATACACCGAGGGTGGTAGGTTCGAACCAGGCCCGGGCCAGCTAAACAACTGCAACAAAAAAATAGCTGGGCATTGTGGCAAGCACCTGTAGCCCCAGGTACCTGAGAGGCTGAGGCCAGAGAATCGCTTAAGCACAAGAGTTTGAGGTTGCTGTGTGGCATTCTACCAAGGGTGACATAGTGAGACACTGTCTGAAAAATAAATAAATAAATAAATTTCCATGATATCCAAAAGTTTGTAAATCATTGAATAAAATGATTAAAACTTATTTTGGAAAAATATATCTAGCTTAAAATATGTTTTCTGCAGGTTGTATAAGAAATGAAGACTTGGTTTAAATGGTATCAATCTGAAAAATATATAGAAAGTATTATTATCCTCAGTTTGATAAATTTACTACTTTACAAATGAATATGTGAGTCCCATGTTTTCAGAATAGCAAGCCAAACATCAGGCATACAAACTTCCTATCTGATGTATTTCCTCAGAGGTAAAAATATTATTTAATAATTCAGTTCCTTATGTGCATATATAAAAGAAAATGCATGTGTGCTTTTAAAACTCATTCAATATTTGCATATAAACTAGCCAATGAAAGATTGTATTGATTAGCTACTTTCCTGGAATAATCAAATTATTTAACATTGCAAGCCAAGTGATACTTGGCAAATGCCCCATGCTTGCCTAAGAAATAAGATATTAAACAATAGAGACTTATCATGCCCCATTCACTGTAGAGCTCATGTTTAGTTTCCAAGGAAAGGGAGTTTAAAATGGAATTTAACTATGTCCATGCCTATTATATCTGATTTAATTACATTTTAAAGCACAAAAAACCTTAAAGGACTCATCATCCATCTTATATCAGTTCTTTTGTATTTATTCTGTGCATATAGCACATTAAAGTCTCTAGATTCCCTATATTCTTTAAGAAAATTTCTTTACACATTAGATCTCTCATGTATTATTATTTGCATATGTGACTAATATTCATTGGACTTGCAATGATAAAATGAGTGTTTGTATAATTTATGTGCTGTCCTATCTCATTCAGGTAAACCTGTGAGGCTCTCAGTTATGTGGAATGGAACACCCAGGATGGGAACATATCCTCAACATTCAGCGACATTTTCTAATGGGCTCCCCAAACCTACTAGCAACTTCTATTTTCATTTTATGAGTGAATATTAAAATATATATATACAACTAGGGAATGTAGGTGAGCCAAAGATAAAACCTGTCAAATAGTGTCATTATCTTTTTAAAAGGAAACAAATTTCCCTAGGATATTAGGGAAATTAATTCTCAAAGTGTGGTCTTAAACACTTTGGAGTCCTCACACAGCTAAGGGGGTTCCGCTATTACCATCAAATCATCATTTGTCATTTTTTTCCCTCCTCTCACACAGCATAACCTGCAGTTTTCAAGGACTATGTGACATGTGATGATAGTGAATTCCGCTCTTGGAAGATATTCGTAGATCAGTGGACTTGTGCTTTCCAAATGACCAATGTGTGATCGGACTGAGTGCCACATGGATAAAAGACCCACTCACCGTCAAGATAGGCCGATGGATGTTGATGGAATAGAGTGTGGAAAGTATGGTGATAGGTTTTCAGATTCTACTGAAATGCTTATCTGTGTAAATGAGAGTTCTCTTTACGTTTCTACCAAAACAACATATTGCAATGGTTTGAATGAAGAAGCAAACACAAAAGTCCAGCTGTCTTTTATTGAGTCAAATTAAAGATGTGCATTGCAAAAATGTAAAGCATAAAGAAGTCTGAGAAAAAAGGCTTGAGAACTATAGCCCTAAAGAATTCATTGAAAAATGGTTTTTGCATGAAAAAGAAAATTTGCTCTAGAAGAGCATAAACTTAAATTGAAAATAGAACTATGTGTTTAAAAGCTTTATAAAAATTAGAGCAAAACAATTTGCCAGGGTGCTTAAAAAATTCTGGAGGGTGAAGGAAATTATTGGGCTTTAATACACAATCTGTACCTGATATAGTTATCCATATATGCATGCCCGCTTTGACATAGAACAGGAAAAAACACTCAATATGTAAGCCTAAATAAGTGAACAGAGTCTAAATCTAAATATGAATTTAGATGATAAAATTAAAAGGAATCGGTGGATAAAAAAATATACCCTGCACGCCTTTAGATTTTCCATATAATCACTTTTAGAGAACTAATATTTTTGAACACTTAATTGTTCTAATCTTGCTGACTTTAACTCAGGACCTCAGCTCAATATATCTGCACTAAAGAAATATTAATAAATGTAACCATTATAACTAAAAGAAAAATACCACCAGGGCGAGGATGATAAAAAGCAATAATAAAAATCTTATGCTGAGGAAAATAATAGTATTTAAATCAGGATTAACATTCTATGTGAAAATCAGTGAGAACAATGATGTGGTTTGAGTGTACTCATTAGTAATGACAAATGCAAAAATTAATTGTGCCAATTATCTATCTATCTTGTAGGGAAAAAAATAGAATAAAATTTTCACTGTGGAGTTTGAAAAAAGTAGAGTAAATGCACACTGTGAAGAGAATATTTTATCTCAAGACAGAGACTTTAGGGTACTGCAATGTAACTCCATCTTCAACAATCCTTATATTGACTCAGACAACATTTGCTGTGGAGTTTTTCTCCCCAAATGTCTTTTTAAATCATGCTCCCAACTGCATTCCCATTATCTTAGTCCCTACCTGTTCCTCCGTGCTCCTAACTCTCTCTACCTGGATAGTTATACAGATGTCATAGCCAAAGCCAGAAAAAAATCCCTACCTGTTCAAGGAGCTGTGTTTTTTTTTTTTTTTGGAAGCAAAAAATTTTATTTGTCCCAAACTGTAATCAGGAGTAAACAAGAAGTCCCCATCCTAGCCTTCTGTGACTCTTCTTCCTCTGACAAGGTTTAGGAGCCCACTCTTCACAGCTGCTCCCAGTGGTTACGGGCAGGACAGGCTCCCAGGTCCCAGTGACCCACCCCTCTCAGCCTCTCAGCATCAGGGCAGGGGGAACTTAGAGACTATAATCAGGTTATTCTGTGAATATCCTTTGCTGAGTCCTGGAGTATCAGCCCTCAAAGGGCTCGTAGAGATCTTCTAGGCCTGCAGGATCAGTTTCTGCATGAGTAATGTTTTCTATTTACAAACTAATTGAGATAAGCTGTAGAGAATCTGGTAAGTACAAAGAGTAAAAAGGAGAAAAGAAAAGTCAGTCAAGGCCCAACATCCCAAAGAAGAAATGACTGTTGAAATATTGGTGGGTTATATTCTAAAGATAGATATACATGCTTTCTAGAAACAAATCTAAGAATATACTACATAGTTTTAAATATGTTCTCTTTTTTTTTTTCTTTTTTTTTTATTGTTGGGGATTCATTGAGGGTACAATAAGCCAGTTACACTGATTGCAATTGTTAGGTAAAGTCCCTCTTGCAATCATGTCTTGCCCCCATAAAGTGTGACACATACTAAGGCCCCACCCCACTCCCTCCCTCTCTCTTTCTGCTTCCCCCCCCCATAACCTTAATTGTCATTAATTGTCCTCATATCAAGATTGAGTACATAGGATTCATGGAGTGGGGGAATCTTCCCGAGCATTTTAGAAAAGCAAGCAATTAAACAAATCCTGCTGATTTGAGGTTCTAAAAATTTCTATTCATGTGTCCTCCCCCACTACATGTGGCCTGGATCCCAATAATCATTGCTTGGCTGTTGAAAGAGCTTGCTTCTAGTCTGCCGTCATCAAATACACCCTCCATGCTGTGGCGGGGCTGCTCTATTTGTAATGCACGTCAGATTGCACTCCTGATTTGCCCTACCTTACCAGCAATAGAAAAAAATCCCAAGAGTTTCAGTTACATTTTCCACTACAGTATTCCCTGTCTCACAATTTATACTCTAATACTGTGATTTTCAACCAGTGTGCCCTGGCACACTAGAGTGCCATGAGAGGATCTTAGGTGTGCCTGGAAATTTTTTAAAGATCATTAATTGAATTATTTTCAAAAGACTTTTAAAGTACAGTAAGTATATTCTATTTTTTACTCTCTCTCTTTTTTATTTTTGATCAACATAATTTAAGTATGTCATGGAAGTTTCACTATAGGTTCAAGTGTGCCGTGAAATAAGAAAAGGTTGAAAAGCACTGCTCTGATAATACGGAAATGCGTGTAATGTCCCTCACATCTGCCATGTCTTTTCATAGTTTCTAGCATTTTATTATGGTGTTTCCTCTTTTGTAGTGTCTTTTCTGTCTTTATTTGTCTGGCTCTTACTCATTTTCAAGTACTTAATATTGCTACTTTACATTATTTAATAGAATAATGGCATTATTCTCTTTTGTTCATGTATTTCCCCTAAAACTAATCAAGGCTCTTAAGGACTGGATTGTGTCTAAGTAACCACATTTATTAATGCAAAGTGAACTTCCAGCCTTTTTTTTTTTTTTTTTAATAGAGTCTCACTTTTTTGGCCTGGGTAGATGCCATGGTGTCATAGCTCCTGGCAACCTCAAACCCTTGGGGCTCAAGCGATTCTCTTATCTCGGCCTCCCTAGTAACTGGGAGTACAGGCACTGCCACAACGTCCAGCTATTTTTTAGAGATGGTGTGTCGGACTTATTCAATCTGGTCTCGAACCTGTGAGCTTAAGCAATCAACCTGCTTTGGCCTCCCAGAGCACTGGAATTACAGGCGTGAGCCATCGTGTCTAGGCTCATGAACTTCCAGCTTTAAAATTCTAAGCTATCGTTTTCCTTCCTAGTCAAACCCACCTCAATCCTCTTCAACTAAGCGCACCCTCTATTTCAAAACTGTATTTAAGGCTTTGTCAACTCATTTTTAGAAAAGGAATTCAAAGAAAACATTTCTATCAGTTATCTGGATTCTGATAACTTATGTATTAGATGTCAAATTCAGATAAACTTCTTCATGAATGTAAACCAAGATCCGCTTCCTTCATGAAACTTCCTTGAGAGAGACTTGACTGATTCCCATCTCTCTGCCAATTCCTTAAGTTTCTCCTTGAAAACATATTTATAAACAAGCAAGAATGACAAAATATATAGAGTCACAGGCTTTTAGGGCTGTAAGAGATATTACATTTAACTAGCCTAAACCTTTTCTTTTTTACACAGAAAAGAAACAAGGCCCAAAGCTTTACTGAAGGACATGTCACTAATAACTTGTTAATAACAAGTCCCTGCTACTCATGCATAGGTGTGTATTACCACTCACCCCCACACACATACACTTCTACATTACGTAATATGTACATATCTTTCTCCCTCCTATCCTAGGTTTTTAAAAAAATACTCAACGTTATCTGATTTTGTTCCAGCACCACAAGCAAAGTTAAATGTTGCCTGCCCAAGTAGCTGAGTCCTCCTCCTACCACAATTCCCTAAACTGAAGGAAGGCATCTTCCTATCCATGGCCTTGTTTCTGCTGGCATGACTCTTGTTCACTCACGTCACTGACAGCCATGTCCAGGGACTTGTGGTCAGAATGGTGTCTAGCATGCTGTTTTTCCCTGATGATTCTATTTGACATTACTCTGACTTTTTCCCCCACAAGTGTGTGACTGGAAGTCTCTTTAATAGTTGAAATAATGGTCATGTTTGCATGCTGGAGAGACAGAGGTTTCAATAACATCTGTCATTTGCATGCTGGAGAGACAAGAGGTTTCAATAACATCTGTCATCTAATCCCTGTTCCCTCCTTTCCTGCTTCAATCAATGCTTTCTGGTCAATGTTACCTTCTGCCATCACTCTAAAAAAAAATAACAAAAGTGAGCACTTTCCTCAAAAGGGGCTATCTCTGCACATTCTTCTTTGTGATCTTGGGTGAAAAGTGTTGGAGGTGCATATTTTTTCTACCTAATCTTTGTAGCCAGGAAAGGAACTGTTCCCTGTAAGAAACTGGGATTCGTAGCTTTGCCTCAAGCACTTTTGAAAGGGAGTCAGAAAGGCATTGAGAGAGAATGGATTTCAGGTAGAAGAATCAGGTTCACCAGCACTGCCAACTTAGCCCCACAGTTTCAGCTACCTGATGGTCCCCAGTACACTCGGTACTGGTCTAGTGTCCCAGAACAATTCTGACTGAGGCAGGAGGTATTGAAATAGCTCTTTATGCAGCAAGAGGTTTTGCCTAACTCTCAGTTTTTCAATTTGATTTGCTGGGGTCTTTTTGTGCCCTGATATAAGAAATAAATTATGATAACTTGTGTGGAGAACTTGACTTTTTTTTCCAATATGGGCATTTTTAAACTCTGTGTTCAAATTAAATTCTTGTAAGTATTTAACATAAATTAAAAAATATAATCTAGGGGCAGTGCCTGTGGTTCAAAGGAGTAGGGTGCTGGCCCCAATATACTAGAGGTGGTGGATTCAAACCCAGCCCTGGCCAAAAAAACTGCAAAAAAAAAAAAAAATATATATATATATATATATAAAAAATAAAAATCCAAAATATTCCTATAAGTAGTGGTTATTTAAAGAAAATGTATATTAGTTTTTCTGTTATTCAAATAATAATTCTTACTTTATCTGTTTGGAAACCTGTATTTCCATATGACAAACCTCTGTTGCCCTGCCTTTATTTCCTTACATTAGCTACAGTAAGTCAGTCATGTGATAAACTGGATTAGGCATTACAATTAAAAGACCCCTAATCCCTGGAGTACTCTAATTTAGATGTAAAAAAATAAGTTTCATACCCAGTCTACAAAGACTGCCTATTTTAGACTAGCAAGGATATGGGTATTTTTTACTTTTTTTTCCAGGTGCTTTTTGTTTCAGGTGTTCCAGCAGGGGGCGCAGCATCCACAAGTTATGGTCTTCAAATCCTTAGCTTGCTCTGTTCTCTCACCCCCATGACAGGCGTTTGCAGCAACCACCGCCACCACCAAGATTCAACCCAGCCTAAGTCAAGTGAACAGAAAGAAATCTGTGCTTAATTGTGCCTTCCCGTCACAGCAGAAGTTAACTTTCAGCTGGGGACTAAATTTACACCAAATGCTCTAAATGTCAATAACTGTTCTGATATAAATAAACCTTAAGGTAGAATTTCTTATCTATTCAAGGAAGCTGGGGGGACTACTTTGTACTTTGTTTCAACTATCAGTGATGATTAAAATTTTAAATTACATTTGCTCAAACCGTTATTATCCTATCATACATACATTCTCATATATAAAGTATAACTTAATTTACATCTCTGGCATTGTTAAAAATGTGTCTTTTCAGAACTTTGCTACTTGCAGTAAAATTTAGAAGGCTTTTCATAGATTCCCTATGCTCCATTTTCTCCTAGTAGTCCAATTCAGTAACTTTATGTTTTTGTTCGAGTCGAGAAACCACTAGGGCAAATTCATAGTCGTATTTCATGTGAGAAAGATTTATTTTCGTAGATGTTGTGTCTTACAGGAAAATTCCTGGCTGAAGAAAGAATTGTACAATATTGGAGAAAATTTAAAAAGAGAATAAGGATTATGGATCTGATGCAGGTTACCACATAGAATCTCTCTAAAAATAAAGGCGTGTCTCTTTTCCTCAAAAAATGAGTTTCCCAAGAGAACACTGAAGGAAGAGGAGAATAAGAAAGTGGGAAGGAGCAGTCCCTGTGGCTCAGAGGAGTGGGGCGCCGACCCCATATACCGGAGGTGGTGGGTTCAAACCAGGCCCCGGCCAAAAACTGCAAAAAAAAAAAAAAATAAATAAATAAATAATAATAATAAAAAAATAAAGTGGGAAGAAATGTATCCATGAGGAAGAAAATCACAGGTTAATTAATTCCCATCATTTCCATCTTTAATATGTATAACCATTGTGCCCACCTGCCGGTCCTGTCACACTCTGTCTTTGAAACAGGAATGCAAAGGTTCCCAGTCAGGTCCAGCAGGAAAATGGTCCTCCTCCTCCCTCCCCCACTCCAAATCCCCTTCTCTAACAAAACACACATACCACGCTTTTCTCTTCAAGATTCCTATTGAATGAAATAAATTAGAGCTGTCGCTGTTTGCGTCACACTATGCTGTCACTATTAAAGGGCATAAACAATATGAAATCACTGATATCCAGTCATTTCGGCCCATGACATCTCCTTGTGGAACCACTTTCCTGTGGAGTCACTGATTATCAGCTTTTATATGCAATTCATAGAATTAAACACAAATGAACGTTTTACATAAAGAAATCTGAAGGAAAATAGAAAATCAATTTGATCAGTCTATCTATATGTTTAACAGTTACATGGGCGAGCTTTCCATATTATTCTCAAATAAAGGTGGCACTGATCACTGAACAGCATATTCCACCATCATCGAGGACAGTTGGTAGACACTGCTTCTGCGCACATAAAATCCAGTACAACACACAAGTGCAGTGTTTAATTTGGTGTGAGAGTTATTTCATTTTTATTAAGAATAAAATGGCCTGGTTAGAGTAAAAAAAAATGTCATTTGATAGTTTAAAAACAGCTTTCATATAATTTGGCTGTTTAGCTTTGTTTCTTGAGAATAAAAGCTATTGGGAGTTCATTACAATATTATTTTCATTTGTAACTTTTCTACTCTCGCGTCTTTCCTTTTTATGACAGAGTAGATAACAATAGCAGAATTAAAATTCAGGCCATCTAGGGTCGGTCAATTCCAAACCCCTCAGTGGGATATCTCGTTTTAATTTTACAAGATCCTTAACTTCTCCATGTATCTGTTTTCTCATATATAAATCGAAATAAACAATTTATTTACTTTTCTAGGTTGTCATAAGAAAGAAAACTAGCTCATCCCTTGGCACACAGTGAGTTTTTGATAAATTAAGTCTTTTTCTTCCTATCATCAAATCTCAGTAAAAAAAATAGGTGTGTCCTGAGGAGGTTTATCTGTCCTATAACTGAGGGAACTTCCCTTACATTTTTCTCAGGGAAATTGCTCCAATTAATCTTTCCCACTATCACCTTCAACTTCACCTCTCCCAATCTCTGTGCTCCTCTTCACTTACTAAGGATGATGCCAGATTGACTCTCCTTATTTTCATCGCACAATACAATAGGTAGGGTTACTTCATGACACATCTCTCATTTACTGCATATATATTTGGATTTTATTCTCCCTTTTCCCACCCCACCCTTCCCCAGACACGCACTCCAATTCTTGTACAGAAATTGTTCTCTTTACTTGTGACCACTATTTGGTCAAAGCCAAGAGATGATCATGCCTATTCAACTTTAAATACATTCTCAGGGATTTCTGATGTGGTTGACCACTTCCTTTTTCTTAGATTGCTGACTACTTCCAATTTTCTGCTTTAGGTTCAATCTTATTACCATCTTCTGATTTTGTTTCTTTCTTCTTCCTGGTTCTCCCTTTCTTAATTTTCTTCTGAAAAAAAATTCACTGACTCTACAGTTTCTCTGAGAAAGCTCTTTTCCTGTCATTTCAACTACAAATTAAGATATTCTGCCAAGAACTCTTCGGTGAAAGGGAAACCCATTTGCAGTCTTCTCATTTACCTCTCAGTTCTAATCCATCACCAAGTTCACCAAGTTCTCCAGATAAGTAGGGGTTTTTTGTGTTTGTTTGCTTGATGTTTCTATTTTTGTGGACAGTAGAAATTATTGCCATTACTTATTAGCACTTAGTATATACAAGGCACTTCTTTAAGAGCCTTATATATATATTCATGTGTTGAATTTTTATAAAATCCTATGAAATAGGTATTATAATATCCATTTTATAGATAATGTATCTGAGACTAGAGGTTAGTAATGTTTTCAACATCATACATCTAGTAAATATAGTAATGTCTAGACCAGAAAACTTGGTCTAGAGCCCATACTCTTAACCCAGGCATTCCAATATTCTGCCTCAAATGCATTTTCTGTCTTCACCTAACACATGCACAATGCCAAAAAATGTATGCACTTTTTAAGAAAGGAAAAATCATTATTATAATTTACTTTTTTTTTTCCTTTCTTAAAAATTGGCATACATTTTTTGGCACCCTCTGTATATGTAAATGGAAGAAAATTTTGTCATGAAATATGTATCCTTATGTCTGACAAAGTAAGTGCAAAATGTAATATCAAATATAATTAAATATCTAAAAAAAATCCCAAAATGAGCAACACAAGTACAAACAAACAAAAGATACTAGATAAGACCTACAAAACCATTTCACTACCCAATGATGGACAGCAATTTGTAAGTTGAAAAATGCCATTGGCTTTGACCTCCTCCGTAGCTCTCAGCCCTATCATCTTTTTGTTCCTTTGTCACTGTCATTTTCTCATAAATCATCATTGGCTTTTACCTGCTCTACTGATCATCAGATTACTCTCTTTTTTTTTCAGGCCTCACAAAATGAACACTTAATCCTGCAGTTCCTAAATTTAGAATCCTTCATTGCCCCCCCATTAGATTTCATTCTTAAAAAGTCAAACCTAAAAGTAAAAATTCATAGTCAAGAAAAGAGCCCATACAATACCTATTATTCTGACCCTCCTCGGGGCTCTCAAAACGCTCACATTTGCCTTCCTCAACCCTCTCCACCTGCTCCCTTCATTCCAGTCATACATGGGGGGATCTTGAGGAAAGGAGAGGAGGTATAATTAGATATAACCATGATAAGGCATGGTGCCAGCTTTCAAAAACACCAAGTCTTACTGGAAAACGTTAAAATGGTAAATATATTCATAGAATAGAAGCAAAAATGCCTTAAGAAATAAAAGAAGTAACACTTTGATATAAAAGTAACAGTTTCTTTAAGATGATAAATGTGGAAATTTTGGAAAGTTACAGGAGATCTATCATATATTTTAAAGTAGAGTATGATAAGCCTAAGAAACATTTTAATAGATGTTTTTAGTCAGAGTCAAGGTAAATAAGAGGACAAAGTAGTCACAATATTATTAGGGATTTCATCAAGGGAGTAAGAATCACATATTTTTCAGATAGGCAGAAAAAACAGGTATTATATATAATATATATTAGGCATATATAAATATATAAACTAATATTTTATAGAAAATAACCAAAAATATGAAGAAAATAGGCACAATATGGGGAAAATTAACAATTTCCACTGAAATTGAGAGAGGGAAGAGGAAAGAGAGAGAACTGTTCCTTAAAATTATTAATAAAATAATGAAATAATTAATAATAAAATAATAAAAATTTAAAATAAAATTATTAATAATAAAATTAAAAATTTTCACTGAAATTGAGAAAGAGAGAGCTGTTGCTTAAAATTATTAATTTGAATCTATGTAGAGAGAGTAATGCAGCTTCAGACTGTCTTCAAAAAGATGACATGTTTATACTGACTTTCAGAGGCCTTTATTATTTATAAAACAGTTTCAACTGGTGTAACAGCTAGTTAATCTAATTCTACAGTTAACTAAGCATCTTTTCTTTTAGAGAATGTATATACAGTTGGCAGACTAAGTCATAATTGTATATCTGGTTGAGTTTACACACACTCTATTGCTCTATTGGCCAAAACATGTATAAGGCTATTGCAAATCTCAGCTTCACACAAACGTGCTGAGCAAAAAGTTCAAGCCATTCTGCATTTGACACACACAGACTGTTAGAAACACAAGTAAATGTGAATTGCCTTCAGTTTAGTTTCTCAATTTATGAGTTAAAAATTGAGGCCAAGCACAATTCTGAAACTTTCTTAGTAAGATATGTTTTAACAACTTACAATAGAACAAAGTGCTCTTGAATTCTTTCTACATATTCATTCTATCCTTATTTCCCTATATTCTTGCCTAAAACAATTAGAATCTCTAAAAGACAACAACAAAACCCCACACAACTTAGTTCCCTAGAAGTATATAATTTACCTCTACTCCACTTAAATAAAATGTAAACAGCCACAAATATATAAGATAATTTTACTCTTCAAAAATAACTTATTTTGATATAGGAAAAAGTAAGATTAAGTGGTGATTATACATTTACTATATTTTATTTGAGTCCAAAATGGAAGTCCATGTTAAAATCTTTAAAACATGTTTAATAATTATGATGGAATCCTAAAGACTGAACAGCTTTTTACAAAAGTATATATTTTAGAAAAAGTATAAATTATTTCCTCAAATTGCATTGCTTAAAAAAAGTTATTATAATTATACTTCTTATAATAATGTTGTATAAAGAGAAAAGCCGATTTCAAGACAATATAGAATTAGAGTTTATTTGTATTTATGTAAAGGGCATCAGTAAAAGCATATATATTTGACTTTCAAAAAGTTCTTACATAGGATGGAGTCTGAAAGGTTGTATAAAAATTCAGGATAATTATTATGATAGACAATCACAGTTCAATATATTTTGTTATTTCATATACACGCACACCATATATATGATGTTATATGTATATATATTTTATATACATATATGATATATGATAGCAGATTTTTGTATGAGCAATACATTTTGATTGAGGAAGGGCTATTATACTTACCTACTCAAGTTATCTACATTTATTGCTGGAGAAGCAAATGTATACCCAGAAACTGTTAAAGTTTGAAGGACAGTCATTTATGAACATCATTATATTATATACTTAATGCTTTGGGTTGTTCTTTAATCTTGAGCTTTCATCTTTTGGATAAAATAATTAAAATTTGTATTTGTCAGAATGGGAAAAAAGAGATCCACCTAAATGAATTCCATAAAGATAGCATTGCATTATATCTGATAATTTGCTAGAGAACATATTCTTTTTAAAATTAATTTTTAAAAAGTTCTTCCTTTTTACTAGATAGAAACTATGTATGTCCATATATATGTTTAAAATGTATAGTAAGGCATATATATACATATGTATTAAAATTCTTCTTATATTTTAATTACTGTGTCAAATGATGCTATACACAGAAATTTTAGGGACAGGGATAATTATCTATGAACTGACATAAACAAACAAATGCAATAGTTTGAAGTAGTAGTAAGAAAAGTGAGCAGTTATTGTGTGTGCATAATACTACATGTTTTATTTACTTAGAAACAAAAAGGTTTATTGAAAAATAAGCAGATAGAATCTATTTCCTAATTTCTGACAAAAGTCATATTTTACTCAGTAGTATTCCCCCATGTTATTTAACTTGATCATTTTGCTTTGACTGTAGTCCACTTCCCCAGTTTTTTTCTTTAGGCATTGTGAATGTTAACTGCCCACAGCAGACTCTGCCCCCCGCATTGTGCCTTTTTATCTGTAACCACAGCACTATGAGCCATCTTGTTTTAGAATTCACCCCACCTGTTACAGTCACGATGGCTTTGCCTTTTGTCGTCTGTCTACATCTAGTCTCCTAAATCAAACTCCAAGTTCCAAACTCTCAGGCGCCCTTTGGCATCTACTAAAGCACCTAATATAAACACCACATTTGTGCCTGATTCATGCCTGTAGTGATTTTATTAATGTTTTAGAAAACAATAACTTAGAATTCTAAGCATTGAAAAATAAATGGCATATAATCCTTCACCAATAAACTACCAATATCCTAATTTTTTTTTTTTTTTTTTTGGTTTTTGGCCAGGCTAGGTTTAAACCCGCCACCTCCGGCATATGGGACCAGAGCCCTACTCCTTGAGCCACAGGTGCCGCCCCCAATATCCTAATTTTTAAAAACTCGGTCAACAAAATTTTTACCAACCAAGTGCTATACTTTGCTGGAACTATCTGGTAGTCTTAACTTGGATAATTAATAGTAGCTGCAATAATGAGCAATCGAAAAATCTCAGTTGTTTAACACAATAATGTGTTTATTTCCCACTCACTTTTCAGTCTAATACAGATTAAACAGTGGCTTTTTTCCAGTGAGGACTCAGAGAGCCAGGTTGCTTCCATGGTAGGGCCCCAGCATATATATGGGAAGAGGGGTTCAACTGTAGGTTTCCACAGAGATTTGGAGTCTATGGTTGGAAGTAGCCTCTATCACTTCTACCCACCTACTATTGGCCATAACTATCCCATAAACCCAACCTAACTACATCAGAAGCTCAGAAATAGATCCTTCCTCAGGTCCCAGGGACAGAAACTTTGATTTCTTTTTTTGTTGTTGTTAAAGATCTGGACAGTCTATCATATTCTGTCTTTATTTCTAGAAAGAGAAAGAACAATCTACAGAAGTGACTGAGAGCGGAAGAAGAATCCTGAAGTGGGCCTTAAGGAGGAGCACAGAGGCGGCAGCAGAGCGGGTGTCACTGGAGCATCCTACATCTTGGCAAACACCTGGTGGAGTGAGGTATAGAAAGTGTTGATGAGAGTCGTGAGAGAAGGCAGACTGACACCACAGAGAAGCCATCCAAAACTTCCCTACCATAACGTTTACTTTTGTTCATCTGGGCCTGGGAAATCTGTGAAGACCTCAGTCATAGAACTACATGTCTAAAATGTTCCTCTGACATGATGTTCCATAGCCACCACATCACTGATATGTAGATATAAATATTTATTTCTATTTGTCTATCCAGTTCACCTTCTACTGAAGTTTCGTAATTTGTCTCTCAGGTTCTCTCCTTGTACTTCTACAATCTGTTATTAAAAGCAGGACCAGTGGCCTGGCACCTGTGGCTCAAGCGACTAAGGTGCCAGCCACATACACCTGAGCTGGCAGGTTTGAATCCAGCCCGGGCCTGCCAAACAACCATGACAGCTGCAACCAAAAAATAGCCGGGGGTTGTGGTGGGCGCCTGTAGTCCCACCTACTTGGGAGGCTGAGGCAGGAGAATCACTTGAGCCCTGGAGTTGGAGGTTGCTGTGAGCTGTGATGCCACAGCACTCTACCCAGGGTGACAGCTTGAGCTCTGTCTCAAAAAAAAAAAAAAAAAAAAGTAGGACCAGACTAATCTTTTAAAAACAAAATTCCAATTGTTTCCCTAATTAAACCCATTCTCTGTAGCCCCTCTGCATGTTAAACTCTATTCTAAGTGCTCTACAAATATTATCTGGTTTCATTATCACAACAATCCTGTGAAGCAGAGGCTATTATTGTTATCAGCATTTTACAGGGAGGAAACTGAAGCATAGAGAGGTTAAATAACTTATCCATAACACACAGCTAGGAAATGAGGGAGTTGGGATCTGCACCCAGTTAGGCTGGCTCCAGAGGCCACAAATTTCACACCAGCTCTCATGCTGCCATATTCCCCAATAAGGCCCTCAAGAGCTTCCCGTAATGCTCAGAGTGAATCCCTTTCTAGGGCCCTCCATAATCTGACTCATGCTGATCTTCCCAAGTTTATCTCTTACCACTTTCTTCTTGCCTACTATGGTAAAACTACACTGGCCTTTCTTTTCAGGCCACAGGTCCAGTTCATCCAGGCTTGGTTTCCAGTCCTGGCATTGGTTGCTGTCTCCACCACACTGTACCCACTCCTCAATCATCACACGACTGGCTTCTCCTTGGCCTTCAGATCACAATTTAAAAGTTACTTCGCCTGTGGCTCAGTGAGTAGAGTGCCGGCCCCATATGCTGAGGTGGCGGGTTCAAACCAGCCCTGGCCAAACTGCAACAAAAAAATAGCCGGGCGTTGTGGCGGGCGCCTGTAGTCCCAGCTGCTCGGGAGGCTGAGGCAAGAGAATCGCCTAAGCCCAAGAGTTAGAGGTTGCTGTGAGCCGTGTGACATCATGGCACTCTACCCGAGGGCGGTACGGTGAGACTCTGTCTCTCTAAAAAAAATAATAATAATAAAAAAAAGATTAAAAAAAAGTTACTTCCTAAGAAAGAGCTTCACAATCACCAATTAAAAAAAGCCATCCCTATCATTGCCTAATAGAATAACTTATTTACTTTTATTTGGGAAAAGGACTACTTTCTATGTATTTTTTCTTTTTTGAGACAGAGTCTTAACTACGTCGCCTTTGGTAGAGTGCTGTGGAGTCACAGCTCACAGGTCACATCAACCTCCAAGCCCTGGGCTTAAGCAATTCTCCTGCCTCAGTCCCGCAAGTAGCTGGGACTGCTGCACCTGCCACAACACCCGGCTATGTTTTTGTTGTAGTTGTTGTTGTTTAGCAGGCCTGGGCCAGGTTGGAACCTGCCAACCCTGGCATACGTGGCCGGTGTCCTAACCTCTGAGCTATAGGCAGTAAGCCTAAGCACTTTTTTTCTTATTAAAACATTCATTTTCTATTAATTTCTTTTTCTAAGAGAATGAGAGCTACAAGAAATGGGGACTTGGGTGGCGCCTGTGGCTCAGTCGGTAGGGCGCCGGCCCCATATACCGAGGGTGACGGGTTCAAACCTGGCCCTGGCCAAACTGCAACCAAAAAATAGCTGGGCGTTGTGGCGGGCACCTGTGGTCCCAGCTACTCGGGAGGCTGAGGCAGGAGAATCGCTTGAGCCCAGGAGTTGGAGGTTGCTGTGAGCTGTGTGAGGCCACGGCACTTTACCGAGGGCCATGAAGTGAGACCCTGTCTCTACAAAAAAAAAAAAAAAAGAAATGGGGACTTTGTCATTTTACTCTATAATCCAATAACATTGCTTTCCCACCCTTTTGATATCATAAAACACATGGAAATCATAATATTTATTTGGCACTTTGGGGCTTAATTTCATACTCATTATGTTATATAATTATAAGACAAATAGAATACAAATGCTAGTGATCACATTAAATATTAAGCTTACATAAAGTTTTCCAATACAACCTTTATAAATTTTTAATATGAAATGTGAGCTGGCTTTCACAAACATACTTTTTTATATTAGGCTTTGTGCTTGAAATAGCTGCAAAATTTTTGATGACTACTTTAATGATAATATCTTCATATTCTTGATAGTATCAATGAGGAACTTTCACAAAAATACTTGCTCAAACTTTTGCAACAGAGGAATATATAGTAACAGATATTTCTTATTTTCTTTAATAAACATAGTGTTGGAATTTCTTGATATAATGCAAATGTACTCAAGATTCAATTTTTTTTCATATTTAGTGCTTTGGAATAATGAAGAAGCTCTAGTGTGTGTAATGTACATGAATAGTCACAGTTGAAATGCTAAGCTAACCAGGATGCTTCTGGCAGAGGCATATCTGTCTCAAATGAGCATGAACACCTTCCATATGTGAAGGCAGGTATTCAGTGGTGCCACTTGATGCTCTACTCCTTAGGAGGCCCCACCTGGTTTCTTTGCTCCCCCTTCCCTGATAGGCTATAGGTTGGTCTGCACAGTTTTCTCTGTGGGTGCTAGGCACACATATTCTTCATCTGTTCAATGGGTCTCCTGTTCAGGATGAGAAGAGCTCTGCAGCCGACTGTACTGGTTAGTTTCTTCTTTCTGAGATGACCATGGGGTTCACCTCTGAGAATTTCCTATTTATTTATTTATTTATTTATTTTATTTTATTTTATTTATTAAATCATAGCTGTGTACATCGATATGATCATTGTACTCAGCAATGGCCACTGGCTCCAGTGAGCTCTAAGCCCTCAGAGGGATAATCTTGAGGCAGGCCATTGGCACATGAAAGACTTGGATTAGAACCTTGCTTCTCTTGAAGATACTAGAAGAAGGAAGGCAGCTCCAAGCCAAGGAGAGAGGCCTGGAAAAAAACACACCTCCTGGGGACAGGACACAATTATAAGAGGGACTTCACCTCCCAAATGCAATCAGTATAATCTTGTTCTTTGTATCCTCAATTAATCCCCAACAAAAGAAAAAAGAAAGAGACTTGCTCCTCAAAGGGTGCTCCATACCAGCTTTATCCACATCACTCTGGAGTGTGTTAGAAATACAGAATTTCAGTTCCTACCCTCATGGATTTGAATCTGAATTTTTAAAAGATCCGCTAGCAATTATATGCACATTAAAATTTGAGAAGCACTGCTTTAGAGCATGACTTAGAACAGAGTAAGTTGGGAAGTAATGTTTGTGGAATAATGTGTGAATTAGGTAAGAAAGCACAAAAAACTGGTCAGGCTTGGGGCTTGCGCCTGAGGTCCTAGTACTCTGGGAAGTTGAGGCAGGAGGAGTGCTTGAGCTCAGGAGTTCAAGACCAGCTTGAGAAAGAGTGAAACCTATCTCTACTAAAAACAGAAAAATTAGCTGGGCATCATGGCAAGAGCCTGTAGTCCCAGGTACTCAGGAGACTGAGGCAGGAGAATCACTTGAA
Organism: Nycticebus coucang; assembly: GCF_027406575.1. Taxonomy (NCBI): domain Eukaryota; kingdom Metazoa; phylum Chordata; class Mammalia; order Primates; family Lorisidae; genus Nycticebus; species Nycticebus coucang. Next base: position 163,031,153 of record NC_069780.1, on the reverse strand, counting down.
CCCAGGAGTTTGAGGTTGCTGTGAGCCAGGTGATGCCACTGCACTCTAGCCTGGGCGATGACAGAGTGAGACTTTGTCTCACAAAAAATAAAACAAACAACAACGACAACAAAAACCCACCAAAAATTAAAAGGATATCACAATAGTTTTTGTCATTTTTGAAAACATTATCATGATTCACTCCTATATGTACACACAGAGTTTATATGAAATGATATACTAATTGAAGATGCCTGCAAATAGAGAAAAATTTGTCATGAAGGTATTATATACAGTTTTTATATGTTACATAAATAATCAAGTCATTACTACCAGTTTGGGCCAGTCAGCTTTCTGAAAATAGTTCCTTTCATAAAACACATGCTGGCCTGCCTGCTTTGCTCCTTGACACATTCTGCGTATAACACATGCCTGTATTAAGTGCACGTAGAATATACAACTTTCATGTGTTAACGTATCTGAGACTGGCTCAAAGTAATATCAATTTTCTTAACTCACACAGTTTGCCAATTGTATAAAACATCCATCTTTCCAACTTTTCCTTTATTACCTCCTCCCCATTTCTGAACTGGCCTTAAAAATGAATATTCCAGTAATTGAGACATCAACTATTTGCAACTTCAGGCTGTTCCGGGACTTTCTCAGTACTTCAAAGGTCAATCAGAGTTAAAGGAAATTGTTAAGCTTCATTTTGTATAAGTCAGCACAAAATCATCTTTTTGCTGTTTTTACTTTCTCGCTAGTATCCCTGGTTATGTTTATTATTTACCACTGGGATTGCTCTAAAATAAATTATAATGTCTAGTTAAATCTTTATACTCTTTACTCCACAAGTATTTACTGGGTATTCACTAAAGGTGTCACACTTATTTAGGATGGTTAATCTTGTAGGAAATTATAAATTATACTACCGAAACAATGAATTCCCAAATCCTAATGTCACATCAAAGGGGCTGTTGATTTCTCTCCCAGAATACATATCTATCACTGATCAATTGTAGAGTCAACCACTAGGGTCATTCAAGGACCCAAGCTGATAGAGGTTCTGTTGTTATACTTATATACAATGCAGGTTATGGGAACAAGATGAACCATAAGCTAGCTCTCAAAGTTTATGCCTGTAAGTGACATATCATTTCTCTCACATTTCATTGTCCAAAGCAAGTCATAAGACTTTTCCTAATATTAAAGGGATTAAGGAAGTACAAGCCCACCCTATGTTCAAAAGGGGCAAATAACCCTAACTCCATAGATCCATCAAAGGACAAATCAAATGATATAAATACCAGCCTGGTTTTTTAGACCTTAGAAAGTAGTTGCAGAATAAGAAATATATGTAAACAGAGTTGAGTATCAAATAAAAGATGTCCTAAGACTGACAGTGTGGTGCTTAGAAAAAGTGTCTAAGAAATTCAAACATGGAAGAGATAAATGTGGACCAGTGAGTCAACAAGTTATATGGACAACGTAGGACTATGTGTAAATTATTAGATTCAGAGAATGAAATGGAAGGAGAAAGGATATACATGATTATAACCAAATTGGATAAAGCAGTGCTGGGGTGCAAGGAGTATAAATTGTGGGTATGAATTTACCTGAAAATGTTTTTTCCAATAGAAGCCAGGGGTTTCTCCTGCCTGACTGGATAGGCACAGTAGGAAGAGGTTATGAAGAGCCTTGAATGCCAGGCTCATATGTCTGCATAGAGCCTTTTATATGCTCTTCTTTGGACATACTTCCTTGACCTCCACTTTAGACTTTTGATGAAATGTATTGATAAAGGACCACGACATCACGGACTGATTGAGAAAGAAACCAGGGAAACATGTGAGACTTTATTAGAGATGAGGGTTACATAGGCATGTGCACTGGTCTTCATGGAATGTAGGTGCAGTCATAGAATTTAAGAAGAAAGAAGTCATCAGAAAAATCAATCTGGCCTTGAGCTTTTGGGATCACTAGAATCAAAGCAAGAACCAAGCACAGCCCAAACTGTAAGTTTCAATGAAACATACAGCAGGGTGGTGCCTGTGGCTCAGAGGAGTAGGTTGCCGGTCCCATATGCCAGAGGTGGTGGGTTCAAACCCAACCCCAGCCAAAAACTAAAAAAAAAAAAGAAAGAAACATACAGCAGACACTGTTTCAGCAGAGCTGCAAAGAACAGACATCTTTCATCAAATAAAGGGAAAGAACAGAAGTAGTGTGAAGAGTAGAGCCCTGGATTTCAGGAGAAAGACCAGCTTAGCAGAAGAATTTTAGGAAAATCCCTTTAATTTTCTGGATGTGAGTGCCCCCATTTGTGAAAATTAAGGTACTGGGTTTATAATGCTCAAGAAGCCATCAATTTAAATATTTTCTTTTTTGGCTGACCAATAAATACATATTAAGGATGAACTCTAAGGCATTACATCAATATATATCTGCCAAAAGATAAAGTATCTGTGGTTGGAAAACTTGTTTAGCAGATAAGAGAACAGGTAACAAGATAACTACCAGTGCAGGATAAATAATGATATTAAACTCTTATGTATCACTTTTCAAAGCAATATCAATGGCAGTTTAGAAGGTAGAATAGAACCTTGCTGTGGGTCTTGTGCCACAGCTATTTTTGTTTTTTGACTTGAGCAAGTTACCAAAAGCAAATAACCTGTTTCATTTATTTTGGATGACAGGCAACTCTTAATTAGCTTCCCCTATGAAAACACACCCTACAATTAGTGTGCATTTAAAGGAGGGTGCATTTTCTCTTCTGTTATGTTATCTTTGCCAATTTCACTTATTGGTATGTATTCTATGACTTTACCTTAATCTCTTTTAGGTAGATTTCCATGTAATTCTTAGTACTTTGGTTAATTCTGTCTAGAGTTTAGTGCTCTGTAGTTTTCTATGAGAATATGACACTAAAGTTCATTTTTGGAGGCAAAGGCAAACTCAAATAAGATAAAAGATAGGGGAGGCTTCCTCTGTTGTTTAAAAATAAACTCAATGATCTTTCATGCATCCTGTTGCTTTGATAAGTTTAAGAGAAAGAATTTTACCAAGTTGTGGATTAAAATCTACCCAGAATAGACCAAGAAATTCCCTAGTGTTATGTACTGATCTTAGATGGTCTGTCAGTTGTTGCTAATTCTAACTTTGACTCTTTATTATCTCAGTGAAAAATCGAAATCACCTTCAGTAAATCGTAACATGTCACAGAATTCTTCATACTCAGTGTTCTAGGTAAGCCTTGGAAACTTGGACAAGGATTTTAATGTTATACAAGTCATTTGATCTACCATATTTTTGTAATAGAAATTCTGAACCTCAAGTGGAGAAACAACACTTTTTTTCTAGACTTTTTATAATTAGCTGAAGACAATTTTTAAAATAACTAGTTTCACCACTAATTTACCTTCATTGCCCTTGTGCTCCAACTATAATCCATCTAACATTTTATAAACACAGGTACAGAATTAGGTCAGTTTACAGAATTAGATTAGTTTAACTCAATGCAATTAGGACTTTTTAAGGAACTTAAAGCCATGAGTGAGCTCAACATTCTTCAGTCCACTTTGGGAAGCTGAAAGGTGGGCGGCGCCTGTGGCTCAGTCGGTAAGCCATATACTGAGGGTGACAGGTTCAAACTCGGCCCTGGCCAAACTGCAACCAAAAAAAAAAAAAAAAAAATAGCCAGGCGTCGTGGCGGACGCCTGTAGTCCAGCTACTCGGGAAGCTGAAAGGAATATATCAAATGGATTTTGGAGTCATATTCTGTCTGTTCCCCACTCAGGAGTCTGTATGGCAACCTGAGAGTCTCTTTGCAATCTTCTAGCTTATTCACCAACTTCCCAATCTCAGGCATCACTCACCAAGGACTTTTGAATGGAACCCCACCTTTCTGCCCCTCCTCAGTCTCTAGGCAAATGTCTCCTTGGTTACTGCAGCAGCCTCCTAAGTATTCTGTCTCCTGATTTGCTACTCTCTGCCTCCCCGCTGCCCAACATTCCTTCTGCCATCACCCTTCCCACTTTGCTTGAGGTCATCCTCACCTCCTTTGAGAAGCCTCTTCTGGCTCTCCAGCTTGAATTCTGTTAACACTTGAGCACACATCGTGGGCCTCCTGTGCTTTCCACAGTGACAGCCCTTGTCACATAACTCAAGGTCTTTCCTATTCTCTCTGGGCTGGAAGCTACCAGAGATAAAGATGTTGTCTTCTTTGGATCTTAAAGGACACAAAGTGTCCACTAGGGTTTAATAGCCCCTAAATAAATATGTGGGTCATTTGAAAGGTTTGAAATACATAAAAATCAAGAAATGTAAAATCTGCCCAGATGGAAACAAATGAAGCCCTCTCCACAACCCTGATAAGCCGAGCAAGGTGAAACTAATGGACCGCAACACAGTCTGTCTCAGAACTGTCATAGTGATCAATATATTTGTTGGATATCTGTATGAATAAATCAGCTATTAGGAAATTAATGAATCAAAGAAATAAAAAGCAGGAAATTGGTCATACTAGCAATATTCTAAATTAAGAAACTTTAATTGACTTCTGTCTAATGCTTGTCCAGGTTCTAGTAATGTAAGATGTAGCCCATGTCACAGATGGATAACAGTAAATATACGATTATGAAAGATACAGTTCAACCCAGCTATTTCATACAGTAGTGATCCAATTTGGTAACGTCCAAAGTCCTGCATTATAACCTGCACGGAAGCTTATCTGAAATGTACACATGCTGGGAAATAGGACAATAAAGCTCCCATGTTCTACTATCAAATCATAAATCACTTCTTAGAATAGAAAAAAATTATGTGAATTTCCTTTTTCTCTTCTGTACCAAAGTAGCAAGATTTTCATGATTTTTTTGTCTTTCTTGACCTTGAAATTTTGGTTGATAATACCTGAAATTGATTATTCAGGAAATAAATAAAACTGTGGTGAAATATTAGGTAAAATTTTTTCTCTTGGAAGCAAAAGAAAAAAAATGTCTTCCTTTAGTGTCTGTAAGTTATAAACTCTTGGTTTCAACTTTACCTTTGCAGATCTCTTTAATACACAAGCATATTTACAGGGTATAAAATTGTTGTCATGTTAGCTCCCCTAGCATACTAATGAAAATAATGAATATAATTATAATTATGTGCATTTCCTTGCATATCAAAAAGGATGACATATTTTCATGACATCACCATTAAAAACATGCCAACCATCCTGATATTACCCTTATCTATACTCAAATAATGCTCAGAATCCTTCAGGACAGAGGGTTTACACATAATATGATTTGTAAACAAAATGACCCTTGCCGTGGTCTATTAGATTTTTTTTCTGATGGATTAGAAATAATATAAAATTTAGTTTCCTTTAGGGCATGTTAATCATTCCCCTTGGATTTAAGATGTTGATATTGGAAAGACTTAATGATTGGATCAGCCTATCTATATTCATACCCAGATGTGGGCATGTACATTAAGAGTAACTAAATTTTATTTTTTAAAAACTACATCAAAATTATAGTCAAAAAGAGCACATCAAAAGACATGACCCTTTACGTTACACTACATTAATGAATATTTGAATTTTAGTGCATCTCTCTTGAAACTGTTACCCTATACATAATAGCTGACTTAATGACACTTCCTAGAGATACAAAAGGATTTTTGTAAAGAACATTACTATCAGTGCATTTGGGACAAATGGGAAATGGGAAGGCAGTGTTATATGAGATCAAGTTCTCCTTCAGAACTTGGGTCCTTAGGGATAAGTGCCACCTGGGTCCTTAGGGATAAGTGCCATAAATGCATGAATTCAGATAGGCAGCTACTGTCTGGTGCCAAATTAAACAAGATAACCAACTTCTAGCATTTGAGCATTACACATGGGCTGGGACACTTCCATATGTTGGTTCAGAAAATACCACATTAAAATGATTTTTAAATAAACTGGAGGCATACTAAGTGAGGGAAGGGTGATGAAAACCCAGGGCAGAATGACTCTATGTCCACGTCTTTATCACACCTCGCTGGTCCAGGACTGTATGCTTCTCACCCTGAAGACCATAGGTGCTGGAAAATGGGTCTGGGCTACTTTCTGTTTTATTGCTTAGTGTATATTTACTTCACTGCAAACAGCAGAGCACCTGTGCTCTGGAAAGTATTAATAGATGTAACTGAACCAAAAAAGAAAACGTGTGTGTTTGTTGGGTTAAGCAAAATTAAATGCAATTCTTCATCATAGAAACTCTCTAATTTTTCTTTATTATAAAAATATGCATTATGTCTCTCCGAAAAGAATATGCGATGGGACTCCTGCTTACTTGATCATAGAGTTTTCTCTTTGAGAAAAATTTACATGTCAGAAAACAGTGGAATGGAATTAGGAAACACTGATCTGTATAACTCTAAGTTAGGACTAAGGGCTCGATATTTATACCTGCCTCAGACATGGACTTATAAAGTTGTCATTTAAAAAATCTCTGGTTTCTCCTTTCATTAACTCCAGATCTTAAAATTTTTTAAATTTTAAAAAAATATAAAAGAAGAGATTAATAAAACAAGCCACATAGAAGTCATTATGATGGGCAAGGCAACCATGCTTTGTTTTTGGAAAGAGCCCTTTTTCTTAAGGAAGTGTTTCTTCAAATGTATTCCCTCTATTTTTCCAGTTTTAGATTTCTAACTGCATTGTCCCTAAGTATTCCCCATAATTTGAGATGGGTTATGGATAATCACTTCGTTCAGGGAGGAGGGGACACATGTTCGATCAGTACTATTAACCTCCAGGGCAGGGATTTGATTTTCTTCCCCAAATAAACATTTGACTCATTCAGCAGTAAACTGACTCATTAAGTTTGAGTTAATGATGTTTTAACCTCTTTTAATTACTACTACTTTTTTTTTTAATTACTACTACTACCAATTGACAAAATTTCTTAGTGGAGAGCTAAGTAAGAGAAAGAACATTTGTCACCTTCTTTGGCAACTATGGTTTCAGTTTGCATCATTTGTTGGAAATTCATTCATTGTGATGTTATTGACCAACAGCTCAATCTGAAGATGAGGGTGAAACTTAAGCAAGATATTTGCACCTGTCTCGGTTTCCAGGAATTGTTATATTTTAGTGGGCCAGGAGTTAAATACTACATATATTTTATTTAAAAATTAATAACTACAAAGCCTATGCTATCCAAATATCTATAAAATCAAACATTAGAATAGTTATAATAGAGATAGCAAATAATCAAGCAATTTATTTAGAGGAAATGTATCCCAAGTTGTAGAAAATTGCTTCTATTTGTATTGGGCTTTTCCAACATACCACACTGAGACTTAGCAAGGTTAAGTGCATTTGTAAGAATAGCAAGATCCTCATGTCGACAGACTGACTGTGCTTAGCATAGACGTCATCGCATAAAAGTATACAAATTTGAAAACATACAAAAACATAGCTCATCAAACTTACCCAAACAAAAAAGCAAAGACTTGAACTGATTAAAAGGTGGCAGATTTTATTAATCCAATCAATTTTAAATAAAAAATAGCCAGAGAAATTAATAATTACACAATTTTTACTTCTCTAATCATTCTCTGTAGATGAAATAATTTAGAAGAGTTTTTATCTGAGACTGTTCTGATTGCCAAGTTTTCAATTTACTCTGACTTGTATGTAAATAATAGAGACAATCAGTCTTGAGAATGATGGCTTCAATAGATTTGTGGGCTCAATCCAAGAGAGATTGTAAATTCCACACATGAAGCCCTCCGTGCAGAGACCTTTACTCTTTTCCAGTATCCATGCGCTCCTCTTCACAGCCTGCCTTTGAAAAATTAAGCAGTGTGCATGAAAAGTTCTGCTTTATAAGATATGAATAACAGTGGCATAGCTGTGTTGCCCTAAAACATCCAAGAGAAGCTCTTTAGGCAGCCCTGACACTTTGTAACGAGACGTCTGAGTAGCCGTCTGCCTGGGTTTTGAGTATCAAAGCCCTGGCCAACCTGCTTTTTCCTTGTAACAGGAGCAAAACCAAAACTTTTACTTTGATAAGCCATCGAAGTTTAGGAGTTAAATAGTTATTTTGGCCCAGTATAATCTACCTTGAGTAATGTGAGGCTGGTGTTTTTGCTAAAAATTCCTTAAGTGTACAAAAATATAAGGCAAGAGGATTCAAATAACAAATTTTATTTTTTCAGTTTCACTTGATTTATTGACTACCTATAATCTTCCAGGCTCTGTGCTAGATGCTATTAATTTAAACCTTCAAGAAACAGCCCTTAATTCCCAGAATCTCATAGGCTAGTATAGACGGCAGACTTAACCAGATATTTTAAGATCATTAGAAGTATGTGCTGAATCCTGTTAAAGAAAAGGTGTCTAACCCAAATGAGAAATATCAGGACAGACAGGCTGGTGGAAGTGACACTCAGCATTGAAGGAAGAGAAGATGCCAGCCAGATTAAGAATATATAAATAGGAAGTATGGTCTGTATTGAGAAATAAGAACAGGACTGGGAATATGGGCAATGGTTGGGGCATTGCCTTCAGGGTCTTTCTAAGAAGATAGTTTTTTTTTTTTTTTCTGACTGCAACAAATCATTTTAAACCACAAGAATCAGATACGTGTTTCAGAAAAGAAAAAGTTCTAGTTACTCTTTGAACAAGAAAATTTGCAGTGTTTCTCAAAGTATAGGTTAAAATCACTGAGGGAGCTTTCTAAAATAAAAAGAAACAAATTCCCAAGTCTCATCACAATCCAACTGGCAGATGGGGCCCAGAAACGTAAAGTATGAGAACTACTAAGGCAGAAAGTGTTGAGACTAGATGCCGAGAGTGCAGCTCAGAGCTCAGAACAATGAGGCCCCAGACTAAAGGAGGCCCAGGGAGAATGGAGCGTCAGTATTATACCTTGGAAAGAGGAAGAATATGGTTACCTTGACAACAGCAGAGGATAACCCTAGTTTTCTGGTTCTGGGGACCAGACGGTGGTGTTCTGTTGGTGCTATGTTGAAGAACAATGAGGAGGAAGGCTGTGAGGGAGGAAGTTGAGAACTTTTTGAATATTTTGAGTTTGGGTAAAGACCACTTTAGGTATTTATCAATATGTGACAGTCTTACTTTTGGAAATCATATCACACATAATAACACGTCCAAAATGCACTAGTTTTGCATCAAACACAATTCACCTAAAATTATATACTAATCATTTAGTTGACATCATGCCTGTGTATACTGTTTGGATTTTGACATTTCCTTTTTGTAACTTGGTGAGATGTTTTTATTTTATTTTATTATTTTTTTTTTGATTCAACTTATTTATTTTGTAAAGTAGTATAAAAGAATAAGGAAACTGTAAGTATTCTTTAGGGGCTAAACTTCACCTGAGCTAATGTGATTTAAGTTTCTGTTGATTTCCATATTTTTTTTTTTTTTTTTTAGTTTGTAGAATTAATTTTTTTTTTTTTTTTTATTGTTGGGGATTCATTGAGGGTACAATAAGCCAGGTTACACTGATTGCAATTGTTAGGTAAAGTCCCTCTTGCAATCATGTCTTGCCCCCATAAAGTGTGACACACACCAAGGCCCCACCCACCTCCCTCCTTCCCTCTTTCTGTTTCCCCCCCATAACCATAATTGTCATTAATTGTCCTCATATCAAAATTGAGTACATAGGATTCATGCTTCTCCATTCTTGTGATGCTTTACTAAGAATAATGTCTTCCACGTCCATCCAGGTTAATACGAAGGATGTAAAGTCTCCATTTCTTTAAATAGTATTCCATGGTATACATATACCACAGCTTGTTAATCCATTCCTGGGTTGGTGGGCATTTAGGCTGTTTCCACATCTTGGCGATTGTAAATTGAGCTGCAATAAACAGCCTAGTACAAGTGTCCTTATGATAAAAGGATTTCTTTTCTTCTGGATAGATGCCCAGTAATGGGATTGCAGGATCAAATGGGAGGTCTAGCTTCAGTGCTTTGAGGTTTCTCCATACTTCCTTCCAGAAAGGTTGTACTAGTTTGCAGTCCCACCAGCAGTGTAAAAGTGTTCCCTTCTCTCCACATCCACGCCAGCATCTGCAATTTTGGGATTTTGTGATGTGGGTTATTCTCACTGGGGTTAGATGATATCTCAGGGTTGTTTGATTTGCATTTCTCTAATATACAGAGATGACGAACATTTTTTCATGTGTTTGTTAGCCATTCGTCTGTCGTCTTTAGAGAAAGTTCTATTCATGTCTCTTGCCCATTGATATAAGGGATTGTTGGCTTTTTTCATGTGGATTAATTTGAGTTCTCTACAGATCCTAGTTATCAAGCTTTTGTCTGATTGAAAATCTGCAAATATCCTTTCCCATTGTGTAGGTTGTCTCTTTGCTTTGGTTGTTGTCTCCTTAGCTGTACAGAAGCTTTTCAGTTTAAGGAAGTCCCATTTGTTTATTTTTGTTGTTGTTGCAATTGCCATGGCAGTCGTCTTCATGAAGTCTTTCCCCAGGCCAATATATTCCATTGTTTTTCCTATGCTTTCTTGGAGGATTTTTATTGTTTCATGCCTTAAATTTAAGTCCTTTATCCATCTTGAATCAATTTTTGTGAGTGGGGAAAGGTGTGGGTCCAGTTTCAGTCTTTTACATGTAGACATCCAGTTCTCCCAACACCATTTATTGAATAGGGAGTCTTTCCCCCAAGGTATGTTCTTGTTTGGTTCATCAAAGATTAGGTGGTTGTAAGATGTTAGTTGATTTCTGGGTTTTCAATTCGATTCCAAGTGTCTATGTCTCTGTTTTTGTGCCAGTACCATGCTGTCTTGAGCACTATGGCTTTGTAGTACAGACTAAAATCTGGTATGCTGATGCCTCCAGCTTTATTTTTGTTACAGAGAACTGCCTTAGCTATACAGGGTTTTTTCCTGTTCCATACAAAATACAGAATCATTTTTTCCAAATCTTGAAAGTACGATGTTGGTATTTTGATAGGAATGGCATTGAATAGGTAGATTGCTTTGGGAAGTATAGACATTTTAACAATGTTGATTCTTCCCATTCATGAGCATGGTATGTTCTTCCATTTGTTAATATCCTCTATTTCCTTTCTGAGGATTTCATAGTTTTCTTTATAGAGGTCCTTCACCTCCTTCATTAGGTATACTCCTAGGTATTTCATTTTCTTTGAAACTATGGTGAAGGGAGTTGTGTCCTTAATTAGCTTCTCATCTTGACTGTTATTGGTGTACACAAAGGCTACTGAGTCAAGGGTTGGAAGACAATTTTTCAGGCAAATGGAATCCAGAAGAAAAGAGGAGTTGCATTTGTGACATGTGGACATTGATTTTATATCCTGAAACATTACTGTATTTTTTGATGACTTCTAGGAGTCTTGTGGTTGAGTCTTTGTGGTTCTCTAAGTATAAGATCATGTCATCAGCAAAGAGGGAGAGTTTGACCTCCTCTGCTCCCATTTGGATTCCCTTTATTTCCTTGTCTTGCCTAATTGTATTGGCTAGAACTTCCAGCACTACGTTGAACAGTAAAGGTGACAGAGGACAACCTTGTCTGGTTCCAGTTCTAAGAGGAAAAGCTTTGAGTTTTACTCCATTCAGTAAAATATTGGCTGTGGGTTTGTCATAGATAGCTTCAATCAGTTTTAGAAATGTGCCACCTATGCCTATACTCTTCAGTGTTCTAATTAGAAAAGGATGCTGGATTTTATCAAATGCTTTTTCTGCATCTATTGAGAGGATCATGTGATCTTTATTTTTGCCTCTGTTAATATGGTGGATAACGTCTATAGAATTGCGTATGTTAAACCAGCCTTGCATCCCTGGGATGAAGCCTACTTGATCATGATGAATGATTTTTTTGATGATAAGCTGTAATCTATTGGCTAGGATTTTGTTGAGAATTTTTGCGTCTATATTCATGAGTGAGATTGGTCTGAAATTCTCCTTTTGGTTTGGGTCTTTTCCTGGTTTTGGTATCAGGGTGATGTTTGCTTCATAGAATGTGTTGGGGAAGATTCCTTCTTCCTCAATTTTTTTGGAATAATTTCTGCAGTACAGGAATAAGCTCTTCCTTGAAGGTTTGATAGAATTCTGGAGTGAAGCCATCTGGACCAGGGCATTTTTTGGTTGGAAGATTTTTTATTGTTTCTTTGATCTCAGTGCTTGAAATTGGTCTCTTCAGGAGCTCTATTTCTTCCTGGCTGAGTCTAGGGAGAGGGTGTGATTCCAAATATTGATCCATTTTTTTCACATTGTCAAATTTCTGGGCATAGAGTTTCTGGTAGTATTCAGAGATGATCTCTTGTATCTCTGTGGGATCAGTTGTTATTTCCCCTTTATCATTTCTGATTGAGGTTACTAGAGATTTTACTTTTCTATTCCTCGTTAGTCTGGCCAATGGTTTATGTATTTTATTTATTTTTTCAAAAAACCAACTCCTTGTTTCATTAATTTTCTGAATGATTCTTTTGTTTTCAATTTCATTGATCTCTGATTTGATTTTGGATATTTCTTTTCTTCTACTGAGTTTAGGCTTAGATTGTTCTTCTTTTTCCAATTCCATAAGATCTCTTGTGAGATTGTTGATGTACTCTCTTTCTGTTTTTCGAATGTAGGCATCTAAAGCGATGAATTTTCCTCTCAAAACTGCTTTTGCAGTATCCCACAGGTTTTGGTAGCTTGTGTCTTCATTGTTGTTGTGCTGAAGGAAGTTAATGATTTCCTGTTTTATTTCTTCCTGCACTCATCTGTTATTCAACAGAAGGTTGTTTAGTTTCCATGCCTTTGGGTGGGGTCGAGCATTTTTGTTAGAGTTGAGTTCCACCTTTTGTGCCTTATGGTCTGAGAAGATACAAGGTAAAATTTCAATTCTTTGATTCTGTTGATATTTGTTTTGTGTCCCAGGATATGATCAATTTTGGAGAATGTTCCATGGGGTGATGAGAAGAATGTATATTCTTTATCTTTGGGATGGAGTGTTCTACATGCGTCTATCAAGCAAAGTTGTTCTAGGGTCTCATTTAAATCTCTTATATCTTTGTTTAATTTCTGTTTAGAGGATCTGTCCAGCTCTGTAAGAGGAGTGTTAAGGTCCCCTGTTATGAGGGTATTATCAGATATCATATTGCTCAGACTGAGTAAGGTTTGTTTCAAGAATCTGGGAGCATTTAAATTGGGTGCATAGATATTTAGAATTGAAATGTCTTCTTGTTGTATTTTTCCCTTGACCAATATAAAGTGACCATCTTTGTCTTTTTTGACTTTAGTTGCTTTAAATCCACATGTAATTGAAAATAAGATTGCAACTCCTCTTTTCTTCTGGATTCCATTTGCCTGAAAAATTGTCTTCCAACCCTTGACTCAGAGCTTTAATTTGTCTTTTGAAGCCAGGTGTGTTTCTTGCAGACAGCAAATGGATGGCTTGTGTTTTTTAATCCAGTCAACCAATCTGTGTCTCTTCAGTGGGGAATTCAAGCCATTAACATTTATTGAGATAATTGATAAGTGTGGTAGTATTCTATTCGTTTTATTTTGTGAGAGTCCATTGCTTAGTTTTATCTTTTGCTTCATTGTGGAGGTTAGGTTCTGTCCTTTAATTTCTGAGTTCTTACTTTGCTGCTGATCCATTGTGGTGGTCAGTGTGCAGGACAGGTTGAAGTATTTCCTGTAGAGCTGGTCTTGTTGTGGCGAATTTCCTCAATGTTTGTATATCTGTAAATGATTTGATTTCTCCGTCAATTTTGAAGCTTAGCTTAGCAGGGTACAGAATTCTGGGCTGGAAATTGTTCTGTTTAAGTAGATTAAAGGTAGATGACCATTGTCTTCTTGCTTGGAAAGTTTCATTAGAGAAGTCTGCGGTCACTCGGATGGATTTGCCCCTGTAGGTCAACTGGCGCTTACTCCTGGCAGATTGCAGAATCTTTTCTTTTGTCTTGACTTTGGACAGGATCATCACAATGTGTCTTGGAGAAGCTCGGTTAGAGTTGAGGCGACCTGGGGTCCGATATCCCTCTGAAAGCAGTGTGTCAGAATCTTTGGTGATATTTGGGAAATTTTCTTTTATAATATTCTCTAGTATGGCTTCCATTCCTCTGGGGCATTCTTCTTCCCCTTCTGGAATTCCTATAACTCGTATGTTGGAACGCTTCATAAAGTCCCATAATTCTGACAGTGAACATTCTGCTTTCTCTCTCTTCTTTTCTGCCTCTTTTACTATCTGAGTTATCTCAAAAACTTTGTCTTCTACCTCTGAAATTCTTTCTTCTGCATGGTCTAACCTGTTGCTGATACTTTCCATTGCATCTTTAAGTTCCCTGATTGACTGTTTCATTTCCTTCAGCTCTGATATATCCTTTTTTTATTCTTTGTATCGTTCATCTCTTATTTGATTCTGTTTTTGAATTTCCTTTTGGTTATTTTCCACTTTATTAGCAGTTTCCTTCATTGTTTCCATCATTTCTTTCATTGTTTTCAACATGTGTATTCTAAATTCCCTTTCTGTCATTCCTAACATTTCTGTATAGGTGGAATCCTCTGCAGTAGCTACCTCATGGTCCCTGGGCGGGGTTGTTCTGGACTGGTTGTTCATGTTGCCTGGAGTATTCTGCTGATTCTTCCTCATGAGTGATTTATTTTATCTGTTTCCTTGCCCTAATTTTCCTTTCACTTCCTCTTGCTCTTTAAGTTCTCGTGCCTGTGGACTAAAAGTTACAGGACCAGAAGGGTGAGAAGGTTGAAGAGCAAAAAAGGGATGAAAGAAAGGAGGACCGAGTGATAAGGAAAAAAAAAAAAAAGAGAGAAGAATAGAGAAAGGAGAGGGGGGTGGGTAAAAGGAATATTGACAAAAAGAAGAGAGGCACAGAAAGAGGGAGACAGAGCAATATAGTTGTACAGTAGGGTACTTTGATACAACCTTAAAAAAAAACCCACCTTCTGGGGGTGCCCAGTTGGGTGGTTCCCTTGAGATCAGCAGCTCTTTGCTAACCTGATCAGACACAGTACCCCACCTCCACCAAGTAGAGAGGAAAGACAAAAATGCTATAAATCAAACCAAAACAAGAAACAGAAAAGTTTACGGGATAAAATTGGCTGGAAAAACCAAATAATAGCGGTAGAAACACCAACAAAAATGAAGTTCTAATTATTGAAATAGGCAGCAATGGGAAATTATAATTAAACTAGAAAAATTGAGAAAGAAAAAGGATCTGTATGGAAAAGGTTGAACTTAAAAAATAAAACAACAATCAACAACATCAAAATAAACAAAAAAAAACAACCAAACCAAAAAAAAAAAAAAAAAAAAGCACAACCAAAAACAAAGCAGAATGTATATGTTATTGAATATTGTCTGGGCAACACGTGGTCTTCTGGGGTATGAGATGTTAATCACAGTTCTGATACGACTGGAGGCTGCTAGTTTCTCAAACCCCAGCAGGTAGACACCCTAAATCTCTCTTCAGCCCACTTAAAAGGCACTTTGCGCTTGTTCACTTGCTGAGTAAAAGCTTTCCCAGGGAAGTGCTTGTTGCTGGAATCACTGCTGAAGTGGCTATCCACTTACCCTGTGTGCCAAAACTGGTCTCCCTCTGCCCCCAAGGATTAGGGCTGCAAGGCGGCTCAGACCCCGCCCTTAGGCTACCTGGTCACTGGGTTACCAGCTCCCACCCAATTCCAGCTCTGCGACCCTGAGGGCGGAGGTTGCCAGGGCAGATCACTCACAATGGCTGCCTGTGACCCAGAGCCAAACACTATTAGCTCCGTCTGGCTCACCGGCTCAGACTGGGGCCCTAGACAAAGGCCAAAGTTCTCCGCACTCCCGCTCAGGCTCTCCCCGAGGCAGTTCAGCTGAGTGCCAAGTCCAAAGACACCAAAACAGTTCACAGGTAAGGCCTTTCTGGTTTGCAGTCTCGCTGCTACTGAACTTACAGTTGCGGGCGGGTTTAGACGGATTGAACACACACGACCACTCGCTGGTTTTCCACTGTTTTAGTCCTCCTCTTGGGGTCCAGAAGTCTCTCGCTGACTCCCTGTATCCTCTCAGGGGTGATGATAGGCAGATCCCACCAGCCAGAGATGCCAGGAGTCCTATCTCCCCAGACTCACGGTGCCCAGATGCATGGAAGCTGTTACTCGGCTGCCATCTTGCTCTGCCTCTGTCACCCCGCTGTCTCCGGCTCCCTCAAACACTGGATCTTCCAGGGCCACGATCTTGGACGTCCCAGCTTCCAGAACTGTATGGATGGACTGCATCAGCAGCTTCCCCTGTCCTCTGGCTTCGTGTTAGGTTTGACCAATGGGAGGCACCTTTTTTTTTCTTTTGCGGTCAGAGTTTCGCAGATTAACGCTTGATCCGGGAGAGGAGAGAAAGGGAAGTAGGAGTAAAAAGAGCGAGCTGGAGCGTGAAAGCGGTGAGATGTTTTTAAAGCTTAAAGCCTGGGGAAAGCACTAAGTTTCTATCCCTGTGCCTATTGAACAAAAATGTGAAAATTAACAAGTGTATCCAAGTGAGGATGTTAAAGAGGAAGTGACCAGATGGTGCAAAGGGAGAGATGCTGATGTGGATCATGGGAGAAACTGACATATCCCACAAAGGGGGAACTCTCATTTGGATGCTATCAGTCTCTACGCTATAAAAAAGCATCCTAAATTTATATAGCACTTGACCTTTCTCTCTAATTGGTCAATATTCCTTAGATGAGTTTATCTAAATTCTGAAGTTAATATTTTTAGGTAGGAAGAACCTCATAAACAGATTAAATGCTCACTCTGTCCTTGCATTAATTATTCTAATTCTTTGGAAAAGACCTGAGCCAGAACACAAATGCTGCTTTCCTTTTTTTTTTTTTTGTAGAGACAGAGTCTCACTTTATGGCCCTGGGTAGAGTGCCATGGCATCACACAGCTCACAAGAACCTCCAACTCCTGGGCTTAAGCGATTCTCTTGCCTCAGTCTCCCGAGTAGCTGGGACCACAGGTGCCCGCCACAACGCCCGGCTATCACAAATGCTGCTTTCCTAAAACTGTCAGTTGTGATTCTGCCTACCACATTATGTTCTCTGTAGGCACATTTTAATCCTATGTATGCGCAGTTAATTTCAATAGTCATTTCTCAGAAAGATATTATTTAACCTTTGCACACAGAAAGTAATAAAATGTAGAGAACTTTAGTGGATTGTAAAATTAACCAAGTTTTTAATAATCTTAATCAAATTTTGAATAAATTAGATAATTCTAAATCATTGTTCTGCATTTTTGTAATAGCTAGGTTTAACTTGGTAACTCTGGGAATATATTTTTATTTATTTTAATTAATTAATTAATTAATTAATTTTTTGAGATAGAGTCTCACTATGTTGCTCTCAGTAGAGTGCTCTGGCATCACAGCTCACAGCAACCTCAAACTCTTGTTAAGCAATTCTCTTGCCTGAGCCTCCCAAGTAGCTGGGACTACAGGTGCCCACCAAAATACCCAGCTATTTTTTGTTGTTTTTGCAGTTGTCATTGTTGTTTAGCTGGCTGGGGGCGGGTTCGAACCCGCCAGCCTTGGTATATACGGCCTGCACCACCACCACTGTGCTACGGGTGCCGAGCCTAACTCTGAGAATTTAATTTGACAAAGACGTTATGCCCTGCGATTTAAATCTCAGTCTCAAAGGGAGGTTCTATGAGCTCAGATAACTACTACCAAGATACCAGGATGTTTTCTGTAACATTTTTAGCTTGATTCATAACAACCAGTGAGCTTGCTTTAGTTTTAGTCCTTGAAAACAAAATCGGCAGGTAGGAAGTACATGACATGATAACTCAACTTCTGCCTGACTAAGCCCCGTAACACTTGATTTCAGGCAGAGCTTTCATGGAAAGCTCTTGAAGTGCTTTATTCACCTTTGTTAATGTTTACAGTTTATTAAGTACTTGCTGAATGGCTATTCTGTCATTCTCTGCAAACCAGAGAGAAAATTGAGATGCTTACAGTAGGATTACACTGACCAGAAGTAAGTTTTTCAGGACAGCAGAATGTTAACTGACTCTCAGCTCATAACTTTCCTATAGCAGAAGAGATACCAGAATATTATACAGAAATACAGATATTAGGATTATAAGATACATCTCTGGCCCCTGAATTCCTATTGTCTGGCCTAGTTTCTTTGGATCCAACCTCTTGGAACCCTGAAATACATTTGTTACTACCTAGGTCAAATGGATGCACTAGTTTCAAATTCATTTTTAAACTAAATTAATTTTTAACACTTTCTTGTATCAGGGGAAAGCTTTATAATTAAATGAATCCTGAAATCAGGTGATTAAATCAGTTAAGTGGTTAGAAAAATTATTGAATGTGGAGAAATAGAAAGATTAAAGAATTTGTAGAAGGCTATTCTGTTGTCTAACCTAAACAAAAATAAAAGGCTAACCCTTTATCACTGTTTTTAAAAGCTTACAGAAAATATAAAGGAAGAAAAAAGAAAACAGCAAGATTCTACAATACATGGCCATAGCATTAAAGAGAAAATAAAAGATACATTAATTAGACTATGCATGTGTGTTAAATGGAATAAAGATAACTCTGATGCAGAGAGAATGGACTGGAAAAAGGGAGAGTTCAAGCTAAAAAAAAGTGAGTTTTCTTTCAATAGAATAGTTTAGGTTTAATGTGACTTTTCACAGTTTGCTTTTTAGTTTTATAAAAAAAAATGACATGATTTTTATTCAATTCTCTTTAGCCTACTTAGATTTCTGCCAGGTTTATTGGTTTAGTCAATGCAACTATAAGCAATGGTCAATATTAGTGAGGAACAGCTTGTTTGATTTAGGAAAATAAAGCCAAACAGCTAAATTGAGTTCTTTTGATTCACTGATGAGGGAAAATACTGTCTTGGTACTTTCCATGGAAAAGAAATGATTTGTGTTCATTTTGATCCAAGGGTAAAAGGAAGTGCAAGTCTTTCAGATTGCCAAGATAATGTCTCCTGAACTTGAATGAAAGCCAATGAAAAACTAAGGAAGAAAAGGGTGGTAGAGGAATGTTTTTGTATTTTTACAACATGTCAGGATGTTAAAAATGCAGGGGCATTCAGCATAGATGATAAATAAAAAGTTTACCTATACGGTGATCTCTTCTATGCTACAGTTAAGAATTTAGAAGAGTGAATTTCAGTTACATTTCAAACCCTGGAAGACTGGCACAAAGAATGAATTGCATTTCCACTCAGAGACACCACTATTGACTTGGAAAGTAAAATGAGAGTAAATCATCTCTATCTTTAGGAAAACGTATGCCATGGGACTCTATCTGGGTGTTGTAAGTGCAATGGAAAGAGAGGCCAGATTTGAGAGGTCGTTTCCCTAGTTTGATGACTAGACCTAAATATTCTGATAAACTTTCATGTTAACTTTCAAAAATATTTTTTTTCTATCTCCGATAAGAGTATCCAGAATCTTCAGTGGATGTACACGACCAAGTTACCTGATGTCAAATACCACTTCTGTTTTCCGGCCCTTGGCTTACATTCCCATGCTCATTCTGTTACACTGGACAGTAAACCCTTGAAAAACACAAGATTCAACTGTTTGGAATATAAGGAGGGTTTTTTTGTTTGTTTGTTTTTTGTTTTTTGTTTTTTTTTTGATAAATGTATTGTAAAATTTTGTGAAGATGTGTGACAATTTGAAATAAAAAAACTCACAGATGAACTATACGGCCTAGAAATATTGATAAACTTTTAAAAAGCTAGGTATGTCATGAATGCATAAAGGCTACGTACATACAAGTCTACTTTGTCATTTACTACTGTAAAATGGACACAAATCTATTCAAAAGAATAAAAAGTTATTAACATTTATGAATATACTTACAGACATTACATGTAAAATTTGCAGTTCAGAAAAATGTAACGAATGTAAAGATACACTTTTTGATTATAACTGCACAAAATTAACTCTACTGTACTACTATCATCGTTTTATAATCACCTCCTGTTACTACTGTAGTGGAGCTAAATGTTGCTAGTATTCCCTTAAAACCCCACATGCTGCTAATCATCTTTTCCCGAGCAGTTAATCTTGCCAGCAAATTGCATATTTCAGTAAAAAGGGATATCTCAGATTTCTTGCATATTTTTTACTGTGTTTGGTATACTGTCATAAACCTTGAATAACATCATTGGACCCATACAAAGTACCACTAATGATGCTGGAAGTGCTCCTGAGAAGCAGAGAAAAGTTATAACATTACAAGAAAAAGCTGAATTGCTTAATATGTACCTTAGACTGAGGTCTGCAGCTCTGGTTGTCCACTGCTTCAAGACAAGAGAATCCAGCATAAAAGCCAATATAAGAAACAGAAAAGAAAATTTGGGAAACTATTGCTGCAGCTATGCCAGCAAGCACTAAAACCTTACACTTTTTATAAAATACAATATCTTTTTTTATTTCACATTGAAAATGCAGCTTTTTATGTGGGTTGACATAAGATTGACATAAGTAAGGCATACCTATAGACTGTATTGTGATTTGAGAAAAAGAAAAGTGATTTTTTGACAACTTAAAGGAAAGTAGCAATGATCTAAAACAAGAGAATATAATGACAGCAAAGGATGGTTTGATAATTTTAGAAAGAGGTTTGACTTAGAAAATGCCAAGACATTAGGAGAAGCAGCTTCTGTCAGGCAAGAGAGCAGATGAGTTCTGGACATCATTAAGAAAAATCATTAAAAAGAAAGGATATTTGTCCGAACAAGTTTTTGATTTAGACAAAAGTGCCAATTCTGGGGTGGGAGGAAGGATATTTACTAGTAACGAGGAAAAGAGCATGCCAGGTTTCAAGGCAGGAAGGGATAGTCTAACTTACTGTTTTATGCAAATGAAGTTGGGTTTCTGATCAGGGAAGGCCTTATCTACAAAGCTGTTAATCCTTAAGCCTTAGAATAAAAAGATGAACATCAACATCTCATCTTTTGCTTGTACAACAGGAAGGCCTGAATGACAAGAACCATTTTTCTTCATTGATTCCATTGGTTCTTTTTTCTGAAGCAGGGAAGTACCATGTCAGTAGTACTTTTAGGATTCTTAAGAACTTTTAAAGATTCTTTTGATATTGGACAATTCCCCTCAAATTCACCCATACCTTCAAGGTGCCAAAGTGGTTTACCTGCCTCCAGATGCACCATGCCTAATTCATCCTCTAGATTAGAGGACCGTAGGACCTTCAAGGCTATTGCATATGATGCTCTAAGGTCAGGATTGTCAACATTATGGGATAGAACCCCAATATGGAGAGCATGAAAGTCCAGAAGAATTATACCACTAAAGATGCCATTATTATTATAGAAAAATCTGAGAAATCCATCAAGCCTGAAATAATAAATTCCTAATGGAGAAACTATGTCTAGTTCTTGTGCATGACTTCCCAGAATTTATGACAGAGCCAATCAAGAAAATAATGAAGAGACTATGGATGTGGCAAAAAAAAAAAAAAAAGAAAGAAAGAAAGAAAAAAGAGTAATGGGTAAAATGTTTCAAGATATGAGACTTAGAGAAATTAGAGAGCCAATAGACATTACACCAAAGGAATTAGCAGAAGATGACTTGATGGAGAAGAGTCTTCCAAACCAGTACCACCCAGTAAGAAAGAAGATGTACAAGAATTAAAGCCAGATTACAGAATACAAACGTCAACATACAATGACTAAGAAAATGCCATGAAGGCTACATTGAACAGTTTGATGAGATTATTTCAGATTGTAGGGCGGCACCTATGGCTCAAGGAGTAGGGCGCTGGTCCCATATGCCGGAGGTGGTGGGTTCAAACCCAGCCCTGGCCAAAAACCACAAAAAAAAAACCCAAACAGATTGTATATGAAACCAGCACATTGTACCCCTCGATTGCACTAATGTACACAGCTATGATTTTAAATAAAAAGACAAATGAACATTACACAATGTCAGAAGCACTCCAATTATTCAAGGCCGCTTCGACTTACTCTTTACAACATAGATCCTTCTTTGAAGTGGACACTAAAACTAAAGAAAATGTTAGAAGGATCGGTACCATATAGAAACGTCCTAGAGAAATGAAGAAGCAAAAAGTCAGACAAAAATTCTGCTGTAATTCTGTGAAGTTACCAGTGTGCCTGCTTCTCCTGCCTCCTTTTCCACCCACTCTCTCTCTTCCAACTCCACCACCCTCAGAGGGAAATGCCAACCCCTCTTCTTCCTCCCCAGGCTACTCGTTGTTGAGGATGAAGACCTTTACGATGACCCACTTCCACCGAATAAATAGTAAGTGCATTTTCCTTTTTCATGATTTTCTTAATAATGTGTTCTCTAGCTTACTTTATGGTACTCATAAAGTATGTATACATACAACATTCATTATTAGTAAGGCTTCCAGTCAATAGTAGAAATTTTTGAGGAGTCAAAAGTTATACTTGACTTTCAGACTACATGTCAATACCCTCAATCCCTTGCTGTTGTTTATAAGTCAACTTATTATTTTTATTGCTTTAAAAAGAATGTATATGTCAATGACTGTGAAAGTGTAACACCTGGAACACCCCTTCAGAACACATCTATATAACAGACATAGTTTGTTTGTCCTTTATCGTAAAATCCTGTTAATACTTCAAGTGATCACCAGTTTCACCACTCCTGAATTACTTAGATACACTTGAGTTAACCCTGTTTAACCTGCGTCCCAAATTCCATGCCCTGCCTCCTAAGTGAGAAGCGAGGCATTTTCTCTCCCCTCCTCTGTCTGCTTTAGAAACATGTGTTTTCCAATCAGGTGCATCGCCTCTTCTGAAAATTATTCTGCTCATTAAAGTATTTTTCCCTTGAAGAGCATAGTTTCTTATTTTCTCTTACCCCTTCGTACATTGTCCAAGTTCTCTATATTTTTAAAGAATAAATTTAAATATAACCCCCTCTGTGAACTCTTTCCTAGTCATCCTTACTAAGGATTAATTCACTTTTCTGGTACAGAGGAGGAGGTCTAAGGGGGAAGGAAATGGGAAAGGAGATGGTACATGTGTTCTGTTTTTCTTTTTATACTATTTAACCCATGTCCAAAATTTAAACTGTGAAAGCTCAGCTACTCCCCTCAGAGACCGCAGGGATGGACCAAGTTCTTTCTCAATCTCAATTTTTTGGCTTCTGAGTTTTGGCTTTGAGTTAGTAGGAATAATGTCATCATGGTGTGAGATTTTAATGAATCTCACTAGTGGTTCCCCATGGTTTAATTTTGAAGTTACATCTGATGAGATTCTAATTGTCTTATTATTCTTATAAACTCTAACACTTCTTCCTATCTCTCACTCAAGTTAAGCTGTCTCTTATCCATTGGTCTAACTCTCCTACCACTATTTTGGCAGTTCTGACTTTAGTGATTTGAAAGTACAATGTTTGGAAATTAAGAAGGATTCAGAAGAATTCAGGATTTGTGCTAAGGGACTCCCTCATCTTTAAAAATTCTCATGAAATCGGTTAGAATTCCAGAATGTCTTTACAAACATATCCCTTTTGGTATGTATCACATGTAAACTATTTTTGGATGTTCTATGAAAAGAGTGGAGAAGTAGATACCAACTTCAATAACTTCCATGTTTTTTTATATTTTCCCAACACTTGCCCACAAATAGAAGTTTGTTATGACTCCCCCTATTCCCAGTTGTCCAGTAGAAACAGAAAGATACAGGCAACATTTTAAAGTTGAAAAACAACGGAAGACATAAAAATCTCATTTACATGTTAGTTTAAGAAGTTTCCCTGTCTTTGTGCATAGGGCCCCACCCATATACAATGGTGCTCACCAAGTTAAGTGGAATTATATTTTAAATTTAGTTTGTGTATAACTCTAGAGTGAATTATTTAAAAATAGTGACCATCATTTATTTATAAATGTTATGCCTGAATGTCAGTGCCTCTATAGGGAGGTCATTCACAAATTATTAATTCTTTTCTTCCAGTGGTATATTTTTTATGATCAAATATTTAAACTCATTTTTATAATGTCCTCATTTTTCAGGTGCAATATTGTCAAAATAATATTGTCAAAAATAGAGATTTAATTTTGAAGGAGTTCTAAGGCTTTTACCACTTCAGCCATCATTCTATTAAGAAACTACATTTCAGCAGCACCCGTAGCTCAGTGGGTAGGGCGCCAGCTACATACAGGGAGGCTGGCGGGTTTGAACACAGCCAGGCCTGCTAAAACAACAATGACAACTGCAACAACAATAAAAATAACTAGGTGTCATGACGGGTGCCTGTAGTCCCAGCTATTTGGGAGGCTGAGGTAAGAGAATCGCTTAAGTCCAAGAGTTTGAGATCGCTGTGAGCTGTGATGCCACAGCACTCTACTGAGGGCCCCATAGTGAGACTCTGTCTCAAAAAAAAAAAAACTACATTTCTTGAAATTGAAAATAAACATTCTTTGAAAAATATTCCATTTGAATGTTTGAAAATCTGACCTTATAGTATAAGAATTAACGCAAATTTTATTTCAAAATTGTGGCTGCTGTTTGCTTTGAAATATGCATTTGTAGTGTACATGATTTCCTTGAAATCACAGTGCTTAGAGAGTGTAGTGATACGAGGAAGGCCACATCCACAAAGCACTCTCACTTT
The DNA here is from genome assembly GCF_027406575.1 of Nycticebus coucang. Classification (NCBI taxonomy): domain Eukaryota; kingdom Metazoa; phylum Chordata; class Mammalia; order Primates; family Lorisidae; genus Nycticebus; species Nycticebus coucang. The sequence continues at coordinate 163,006,545 of NC_069780.1, read as the reverse complement.
TCAAGTTTACTCTCAAGTTTGTATTCTCCCATGCAGACACAGGCCTTCCCTCTCAGCTTCAGGCAAAGTAGGAATGCTGAAGCCTCAGCCTAAGTGGAGCAAAACGTGAGAACAGCAATGTGTAAGTCTGGATTTAGAGAGGAAAACTAAAAGCACACCAAATGTTTAAAACAAAATGATTTCAACCCAGGAAATTATCTCCCTAGATTTTGTGGGGGGGGGCAGGGAGAACAAACAGAAGTAGATGGGTGGGGTGGCACCTGTGGCTGAGTAGGGCACCAGCCCCATATACCAAGGGTGGCAGGTTTGAACCCAGCCTCAACCAAACTGCAACAAAAAATAGCTGGGCATTGTGACAGGTGCCTGTAGTCCCAGCTATTCGGGAGGCTGAGGCGAAAGAATCGCCTAAGCCCAAGAGCTGGAGGTTGCTGTGAATTGTGACACAACAGCACTCTACCAAAGGCGAAAAAGTCAGACTCTGCCTCAAAAAAAAAAAAAAAAAAAAAAAGAGCAGTAGATGTGTGGAAGAAGCTAAAGACACAGAAAGGAAGTTGATGCAAAATGATTACAAGCCCATTCACCTGCATCTGCTTCTATGCTGTTGAGACTCACTCACAGTCAGTCCTGGATTGCTGAAGATGTGTTATGCCTGTCAAAGCTGAAATCTACTAAAGGTGTGGTGCCTACCCAGCTTCCCAATGTCATAAATGCCCCACTCCCACTGCAATCACCCCAGTCCTGAGTTCAGAAGCTGAGAGTCCTAATATCCCACCACCACCTTCCTCTGGTGCCTCCTATTGGCAGAAACTAACAGGAACCCAGAAGTCACGAGAGGTTGGCAAATACAATTTGTAGATTCCTGTTCTACAAATACACACGGTAGAGTCCAGAAGGGAGAATGTGACCTGAGATCATCCAGACACAGGTTTAGCACAAGAAGCAATATGCTACTCTACCGACAATGGGGTGCTTTTCCAGATTTAGAAATGGTTGTCTGTTCATGCACGTATACTATTTCAACTCATCATTTTATTGCCTGCAGCACATAGAGATAAGTTAAAGGAAAGATAAGGAAGAGGTAAACACTAGCAAGAAGCATTTGCTGCTGGACATTTTTTTGAGATCTAAAACACTATCTGGGAACTTGTCACCTTGGTAAAAAGCTATCCAACTGCCCTTCTCCTGACCTCTGGCTGAAGCTCCTGGAGCAGCCGTAGATCATCTTAGAGAATGGAAATGCAGAAAAGGAAGGAGACTACAACATCCACTAGGAAAACGTTCACTTACTGTCGAGAACATTCAGCTCAGATGGGAAGCTCCATAAAGCCCCAGTGGAGAAACATGCATAAGATTCAATGTAACGTAAACGTGCACCTGTTAGACTTACTCAGAAGTGACTGCCCTGCCCTACATTCTCTTCTCTGAAAATTTCTGCAGATTCTAGCCTCTGTCAGGTAAACATATGGGCTTGCTCCATCACTTTCTTTTTTTTTGCTTTTATTTTATTATTATTATTTTTTTAATGCTTCAATGTTTTTTTTTTTTTTATTGTTGGGGATTCATTGAGGGTACAATAAGCCAGGTTACACTGATTGCAATTGTTAGGTAAAGTCCCTCTTGCAATCATGTCTTGCCTCCATAAAGTGTGACACACACCAAGGCCCCACCCTCCTCCCTCCGTCCCTCTTTCTGCTTCCCCCCCCATAACCTTAATTGTCATTAATTGTCCTCATATCAAAATTGAGTACATAGGATTCATGCTTCTCCATTCTTGTGATGCTTTACTAAGAATAATGTCTTCCACTTCCATCCACGTTAATACGAAGGATGTAAAGTCTCCATTTTTTTTAATGGCTGAATAGTATTCCATGGTATACATATACCACAGCTTGTTAATCCATTCCTGGGTTGGTGGGCCTTTAGGCTGCTTCCACATTTTGGCGATTGTAAATTGAGCTGCAATAAACAGTCTAGTACAAATGTCCTTATGATAAAAGGATTTTTTTCCTTCTGGGTAGATGCCCAGTAATGGGATTGCAGGATCATGGGAGGTCTAGCTTGAGTGCTTTGAGGTTTCTCCATACTTCCTTCCAGAAAGGTTGTACTAGTTTGCAGTCCCACCAGCAGTGTAAAAGTGTTCCCTTCTCTCCACATCCACGCCAGCATCTGCAGTTTTGAGATTTTGTGATGTGGGCCATTCTCGCTGGGGTTAGATGATATCTCAGGGTTGTTTTGATTTGCATTTCTCTAATATATAGAGATGATGAACATTTTTTCGTGTGTTTCTTAGCCATTCGTCTGTCATCTTTAGAGAAAGTTCTATTCATGTCTCTTGCCCATTGATATATGGGATTGTTGGCTTTTTTCATGTGGATTAATTTGAGTTCTCTATAGATCCTAGTTATCAAGCTTTTGTCTGATTGAAAATCTGCAAATATCCTTTCCCATTGTGTAGGTTGTCTCTTTGCTTTGGTTATTGTGTCCTTAGCTGTACAGAAGCTTTTCAGTTTAATGAAGTCCCATTTGTTTACTTTTGTTGTTGTTGCAATTGCCATGGCAGTCTTCTACATGAAGTCTTTCCCCAGGCCAATATCTTCCAGTGTTTTTCCTATGCTTTCTTGGAGGATTTTTATTGTTTCATGCCTTAAGTTTAAGTCTTTTATCCATCTTGAATCAATTTTTGTGAGTGGGGAAAGGTGTGGGTCCAGTTTCAGTCTTTTACATGTAGACATCCAGTTCTCCTAACACCATTTATTGAATAGGGAGTCTTTCCCCCAAGGTATGTTCTTGTTTGGTTTATCAAAGATTAGGTGGTTGTAAAATGTTAGTTTCATTTCTTGGTGTTCAATTCGATTCCAAGTGTCTATGTCTCTGTTTTTGTGCCAGTACCATGCTGTCTTGAGCACTATGGCTTTGTAGTACAGACTAAAATCTGGTATGCTGATGCCCCCAGCTTTATTTTTATTACAGAGAACTGCCTTAGCTATACGGGGTTTTTTCCAGTTCCATACAAAACGCAGAATCATTTTTTCCAAATCTTGAAAGTACGATGTTGGTATTTTGATAGGAATGGCATTGAATAGGTAGATTGCTTTGGGAGTATAGACATTTTAACAATGTTGATTCTTCCCATCCATGAGCATGGTATGTTCTTCCATTTGTTAATATCCTCTGCTATTTCCTTTCTGAGGAGTTCATAGTTTTCTTTATTGCTCCATCACTTTCATTCTGGCCACAGCTGATTGAATAACCAGGAGGCAACTGCATCAGTTAAAATGACAGACGTGCAGCCACTCACCAGATTCTGTTTCCTGTGACTTATACTAAAAACAGAGTTGGTGGCCAGCTGGAGGAGGCACACTGGAGAAGGAACATGGAGTGACGGGCCCCAAGTTAGTGCAGTGAAAAAGAAAACTGCAGAGAAGCTGAGGAAGGCGGTCTGCACAGAGGTTACTGGAAGAGCGGAATCAAGAGTCTACACAGGAGGAAACACGCAGGAGAAAGGGAGGAAGCAGACCTGGAGGAGAAGGCGGGAGATCTGCCCCATCCCGAATGTGTCATGTCCCAGTTCTAGGCTTCATACAGCCAGCTGGATATAATTTACAGGAGACGTCAGTGTTTATAATAGGATTCTAAAGAATGTAGCCTATCTCCTTTTTCCAAATGAGTCTTACCTAAAGCAGCTAGCTCGCTGAGCCAAGATGTACACAGAAAACAATATTTTGTCCCCCATTGGTTAATTCCTAAATGTTCGATTGGGCTTTGGAAAATATTTTTTGTTAAATTCTAAATAGGCACAAAGTAAGGTTTGAAAATTATAGGCAAAGTATAAAGTAAAAAATACAATGTACACTTGAGTGTCCACTACCCTGATTTTTTGGTTCTGTATTTCTCCTTTTCCCCTCTAATTTAAATTTGGTGTTCACCTCCTTCCTATTTATTCATACTTTCACCACATATGTTTTTATCTCAAAGAAGACACTTCTTAATTTGAATATTTTTAATATTCCTGTAAATGGAATCATATTTCACTTACTCTTACATAATCACTTTTGTTCTACATTCTGCCCCAATATGAAATTTTAATGTTACATGTAGCTATGTCACGTTCATTTCCATTGCTATTTCTGACTTGATTATATTGAATCAAATTTTATTCTTTATTCCTTCAACTCTTTATGGACTTTTGTTACAACTTATTTTGATATTTAACTTGTGCTGCATAGAATCCCTTTTCCTGCCTGGGTGTGGTGGCTCACACCTATAATCCCAGCACTTTGGGAGGCCAAGGTGGGAGGACTGCTTGAGCGTAGGAATAGAGAAAAGCCTGAACAACATAACAACACCCTTTCTCTACCAAAAAATTAAGTTAGCCAGGCACGTTGGTGTGCATCTGTAGTCCTGGTTTCTGGGGAGGCTGAGGCCAAAGAATTGCTATGTCCAGGAATTTGAGATGACACCACTGTGCTCTAGCCCAGACAACAGAGCAAGACTTTATCTTAAAAAAATGATAAAATGTAATTCCTTTTCTCTAATCCCAGGGCAAATACACAGTTGTGGGTATAATCCCAGGGACATGATTTATGAGTAACAAGACATGATGCACACCTTGAACCTTGCCTAATAATGGAAAACTATTTTTCAAAGCCGGTGAACAAATTTGAGTCTTCATAGTTCCTTCACTGCCTCATTAACACTTAAATTTTTCACACTTTTTAATTTTTTTTCAATGTGATTTGTGCATCATTTGTCTTTGGAAAGGTAAATGTCTCATCAGAGTCTCAGTCACCTTAGGTTCATGACCCAGTGCTTTGGCCAGGGGAACTGTCCGAGAATCTTCTCACTAGTCATCTTAACTTTCCTAAGGTGAATGTATATCAATCTGAGAGTCTTGGGTATCCTACCAAAGTCTACCCTCAGAAAATAAAATTTGTCACGTGTCTCAAAAAAAGATTTCTAAAAAATATTACAAATTACCGTGACAAATATTATCATTTATTAAACTTCTGTTAACACTGGATTTTTTTGTACAAAGAAATTGTTTCTTGTAAAAGATGATGAAATTGTGAAACAATTTGTTTTAGCAGGTTGTCTTCAGTTGTCATATTTAATTATTTGGGCAAATAAGTAAATAGCCAAATTTATTAGATGTTTTTAAAGATTGTTTCCAGCTGTCATGTCCAGTTATTGAACCAAACAAGGAAATAGTTATTAGATGTGAAAAATGGATTGCAAGATCCTCAGAGGCTACCATCAGCTCTTCATGTGGACAAGCGAAATTTCATTTGGTATCGAGTTAATGTCTTCCAGGGTTATTACAAAATTCATTAATTATACTAGAGGGGCCCATGTAATCGGTGGGTTGACAGATACAATTGGAATTATAAATGGAAGCATATAAAAGTAAAATAAAAATTTGGTAAACTAATTTTGATTTTTTTTATATTTGAGGTTCTTGAACAATTATAATGTCAAAAATACTTATATGTTTATTAGCATTCACAGTACTATATAGAGGTTGAATTAGTTATCTTTGTCCAAGAAAGTAATTTAAACATTTCTAAAGCCACAGATTTTGGGCATATGCTGAATAATGCCTGTAGATCTGTGTCTGAACATCTGTGGGCACTCTTTTATGTGTTTGTGCTAATATTTTCAGAAACAGAAGAAAATGAACACAAATCCTGTGTACTTAGTTTATTGTCTTTTCTCCAAGTATAAAAGAATAAAATTTGAATAGAGAATAAAATTAAATAAAATTTGAATAGAGAATAAAATAAAATAAAAATTAATTAATATTTTCATTTATATAATTATTTGCATAAATTAGAATAGAGAATATTAAATAAAATTAAAATTTAATTAATATTTTCATTTATATATTTACATAAATTATATAATTAATCTTTAATTATTATATGTAATTACCATAAATCATCTATATTTATATATTTATATACAAATTAATATTGTATATATTATATTAATTAATATTAATATAATTAATATTATATTAATTGTATATATTATATTAATTAATATTAATTAATATTTGTATATATTATATACAAATTAATTATATAAATTAATGTAAATCTTTTCTAATTTTTATTTAATTCCTATTAAAAAATCTTTTTAAGTCTAAGACATGATCATGGGGCTTTTGCCACACAGTGAGAAAATAGGTTTTCATTAAGCCTTTTTATTTATCAAGAATATGGTGGAATATTGTCTGGGCAACACGTGGTCTTCTGAACCCTGAGATATCACCTAACCCCAGTGAGAATGGCCCACATCACAAAATCTCAAAACTGCAGATGCTGGCGTGGATGTGGAGAGAAGGGAACACTTTTACACTGCTGGTGGGACTGCAAACTAGTACAACCTTTCTGGAAGGAAGTATGGAGAAACCTCAAAGCACTCAAGCTAGACCTCCCATTTGATCCTGCAATCCCATTACTGGGATTATCCTTTTATCATAAGGACACTTGTACTAGACTGTTTATTGCAGCTCAATTTACAATCGCCAAAATGTGGAAACAGCCTAAAGGCCCACCAACCCAGGAATGGATTAACAAGCTGTGGTATATGTATACCATGGAATACTATTCAGCCATTAAAAAAAATGGAGACTTTACATCCTTCGTATTAACCTGGATGGAAGTGGAAGACAGAATTCTTAGTAAAGCATCACAAGAATGGAGAAGCATGAATCCTATGTACTCAATTTTGATATGAGGACAATTAATGACAATTAAGGTTATGGGGGGGCAGAAAGAGGGACAGGGGAGGGGGTGGGGCCTTGGTGTGTGTCACACTTTATGGAGGCAAGACATGATTGCAAGAGGGACTTTACCTAACAATTGCAATCAGTGTAACTGGCTTATTGTACCCTCAATGAATCCCCAACAATAAAAATAAATAAATAAATAAATAAATAAATAAATAAATAAATAAAAGAATATGGTGGAAATCACACTTTTGGTGACAATATACATTTGTGTGATCTTCATAGAAGGCAGATTTGCAAAACTGATTAAAATTTAAAATCAGCATGTTTGACTCAGCCATCTTGCCTCCAAATTGTCTTAAAGGGAAGTCTTAAAAGGAAGAATGGAAAGCACAAATTACAAGTTTTTGAAGACAACACTTCTGAGACGTGTTCTGTTGAAGATTGCCTAGATACTGGCTTTAGCGGCAGGCAGGCATCCTGACAACAAGGGCGAGCAGAGCAGATTATTAGGGGTGTTTGTCTTGGAACTGAGTCTGTAGAGAAGGAAGAACTGAACGTAGAGGGGACTGGGGGCAAGATTGAAGTGGGGCAACAGCAGGAACAAAGTTATTAGGTAGGTGAAGGTGTATGGTCCAGATCCCTCGTGCAGGGGAAGTTTGAATGCAATGAGGTTTAGGTTGATGGAAGGAAGATGAGCAGCTGTATCTAACATGATATAATAACTGAGATATAAACTGACATAAGCAGCTAAGGAGAGAGGAGATACCAAGATAGAGAAAAGATGGAGAACTATTGTGAAATAATAATTAAGGTAGGTGGGAGAAGGGAAATAGAAATTTGGGGGGTTTTCTAGATGTTGTTGACTGATCAGCTGATATTTGAGGCCAGATGTTTGAAGTGCTGCTCAGCAAGGTAGTAAGATTATCTCCAGAAATATCAGCTAGCTACTCTTACGCTATTACACTTAAAAAAAGATTGATATTTTTGTCTGACAAATGTAATAGAATTAGAGAGACAAGAGGGTGAAAGTGTGAGGAGAGGCAATTTGGGATGTTTCATGAACTGTAATCTAGGAAGGAAGAAATATGAGCATATGAGATGATAATGATTAGTTTAACAAGTGTCAATGGATAGGAGATTCCCATTGGTTGGAGCAATCATTGTGGTGGTTTCAGTGAGTGACCCCAGAGATGGAAACCATCTCTCTTTATTTATGTTAATGGAAGACGGACCATACGGAAAATTATACAGTGACAGAAAAGAAATAGTGACTTGTGGCCTTTGCACAGAACAAAATGGACTTACTGATACAATGGGTTTAATAAAGGAAGGCAGTTCCCAAAACAGGGTGGCCTATGTGGTTTACTAAAAAAAAGAAATGTTTTCTATTCAGATAAGTTTGGGGAACAAGAAAGATCTGCTCTTACGTGTCACTGTTTATCTGACATGGCAAGTCAGCTGACCTAGCTGAAAACCTTTAGCTGTGTCACCAAGAAGTGCTATATATATTCCCTTTCCCTGCAGACTCAGGAAAGAGGCCAGTTACTCAGCCTGGCTTATTATTTATCTCAACCTGAACTTGGCATAACTTGCCAAAATTAAGAGCTCCTAAAATCTCAGGGGCACGTCACTCTTGTCAAAGAGCACAAGTGGACTAGGCCATGGCTCCCGGTCTTTGATCACACAGACCCATATCAAACAAGGGCCACACTGGAACAGCCTGGATGTGCAAGTTTTGAAAGTGAGACCTCAGATGCCTCAATAAATACGATTTCAGCATTTCTCCCATTCCTCAAAAGTGGGGACATTGATGAATTGTGTTGGCTTCTATGCAGTGGGTGTCACATGCCCTTCCTATGCAACCATTTGAGTCTTCAATTAATAAGAACAGTCAGTGTTTATCGTTTAGAGTGAGATTTTGGTAATGCTGAGATCATTGCAAAGTGTCAGGATGAGAAAGGCATGGCTTCTCACGCGGACCTATTTACTCAAGGGTGAAGACTGTTGAAACGCACTTTCATTATACTACAGTTGTATGAAATCAGATCTAAGCAATTCTTCTTCCCTTGAGTGCCGATGCCCACCTTCTCCCAGCTGTCTGTTTAATATGCTGCTATTAGACTTCCATTCTTTACTCCCGTATTTTACTACTCTCATCCACTCACACACTTAAAAACTTTCAGTGGCTCTCATTGCTCAGAAGATAAGACAAATTTCTATTGTACGCTACTCAATGTTCACCCTTTGCTTCAATATTTATAAAATACTCACAATATGCCAAACGCTTTTCTAAGAAAGGCAATGGTCAAGAAGATAAAGTCCCTGGATATGGAGTTTACTTTCTTTTTTATTTCTTTTTATTTTTGCAGTTTTTTTTTTGGCTGGGGCTGGGTTTGAACCCACCACCTCTGGCACATGGGGCCAGCGCCCTACTCCTTTGAGCCTCAGGCTCCACCCCTGAAGTTTACTTTCTAATGGAGAAAAGGAGAAAAGCAGAGACCATACCTACAACAGTAAAGTTTTAAAGAGCCATTAAAATCGGGTGATACACGTTATTTTATTCTTAAAATGATCTTATAAAGAAGGGGATTATTATCTCTATTTTACAGTTCAGGAGATTGAGATTCAGATTAAGTAATTTTCCCTCTTTCAGAAATTTGTTCAGTAAAGAATGAAGCCAAGAATTGACTCCAGGCCTCTTTGCCTGGCAGTGGAGGCCTGTTCGCTGTCTATGGCAAAAGTATCTTGCTCTGGAAGTCTGTATCTTGCTCTTACTTTGTAAACCTATCTTTCTCTTGTTTAATAAACTCTGTTTCACGTTCACCTTAAAAAAACCAAATTGACTCCATCTCTGTCTGACTCCATACCCCTCAACTACCAAATTCATAGCTGCTAATATTGATTGCATTTAGATGCCTGGCATCTTTTACCTTTGCTAGTCTGCAAAACTGAACATATATATGCACAGAACAAAAAAATATGGCAGATGGCTTATTTTTACACCTGAAATTAGGGTAATTATAAAACCCTGGAAATAAGGGGGGTTTTGTTGATTTTCATAATCTTTCATACACAAATTGTTTATTCCTCATAAATACTGTGATTTTTCTCCCTTTGTTAGTTTTGTTGATTCACTGACTGTTTTGAATCCTGGGAATTCTAAGGCACCAACTGCATTTTCCACTTGAAATAAAGCCACAATGTGAAACTTACTAAAACAGTTGGTGGAAACCTTGTACTAAATATAACTTTGGAAATTCATACATAATTTGGTCACTGTATTTGTTTATGACATTTATTCAAGAGTTAAATATCACATCAAAGTTGCAACTAACTTTAGATTTATAGGGAGGATTATAACTTTCGTCTACCAAAGAAATAACCAAATAAGAACTTGATAGGGGTTGTTTAGAAGTGGTTCAATTTTGAAAATTCCCAAGCTGGAAAAATGATTCATAGCTAGATGATTTGGAGAGAAAAATAAATGCACATTGTTATTTTCTTAAGCAATAATAAAAACACAAGTGTGCATCTAAGCTTACTTTTTAATTTCTCCATCTTTTCTTTATAAAAACCAACTTAAAATTGAAAATGCTCTGGCATTATAAAAAGCTGAGAGTCTTTTCAACCTGACAGCTACAATTATTATGTGTAACTAAAGAAAAAAAATTCATAAAAGACAGATTAGTTAAGTCTGAAAGTAATATGCAAAAGCACTTTTTAATATCTTCTTTCATAGATCAAACATACATCTGGCCCAGCCCAAAGGCATAACTTCACCAGTATAAACTGTGATATGTATTTCTGGATACTAGCAAATTGTGGTACATGTATACCATGGAATACTAGCAGCCTTAAAGAAAGATGGAGACTTTACCTCTTTCATGTTTACATGGATGGAGCTGGAACATATTCTTCTTAGCAAAGTATCTCAGGAATGGAAGAAAAAGTATCCAATGTACTCAGCCCTACTATGAAGCTAAATTATAGCTTTCACATGAAGACTATAACCCAACTATAGCACAAGACTATGGGGAAAGGGCCAAGGAAAGGGAAGGGAGGGGGGAGGTTTTGGTGGAGGGAGGGTAATGGGTGGGGCCACATCTATGGTGCATCTTAGAATGGGTACAGGAGATTGCACTAATGTACACAGCTATGATTTAACAATAAAAAAAAAAGAAAAAAATGTTTAAAACTTGGAATCTATGATGTATCCTACACCTAACCTTAAGTATTATGTCACCTAATCTATATTAAAGGAAAAAGACCTGTATGAAAAAAAAAAAAAAAAATATATATATATATATATATTTGAAAAAACAACATCAATGTGAAAGTGAAGAAAGGGATCTTCCATTGCCATGGGAAAGAAGAAATTGTTTGGGTTTAGTAGTTTGATTTGAATTGGTTTGTTTAAGTTTTACTTTAGACACCTGAAGACAGGTTTTACCATAAAGTGAGAGGCACATTAAGCAACTGTCCATGCCATAGAGACATCAACCTGATTTGCTTTGCATTAGAATTCAGCTTACTAAATCAAGGAAAATGATAATAGGGCCACACAGTTTCTTCCACTCTTTCTGTGATTTTGTTTCCTATTCCTTGGTTTTCTATCTCTAAATATGGATATATTGCTAGGAAGGACCTCATAAATTACCTGGCATTTGCAAAGACTTCAAGAAGAGCCCAGAATCCCTTCTAAAGTCAGGTGGTATTTGCTTATACATGAGTCTAATTATTTCTGTGGGAAATGAGGCACATTCTCAAAGAATTCTATGTACCTCAATAATAAAGAACAAAATTCTAGACTAACATGTACTCGTTTTATAAACAAGGAAAGTGGGGTGTAGAGAAGTACCGAAAGTTAAGGTCAGGTATAACCTTATGCAAATCTGAAGATTTTTCAACCTCTATCCTTTAAAGTCAGTGCTTAGTATTAAAAAAATGTTTTTACCCAGGCATCACATTTTATTTCAGAGTTCTTTATACAAAAAGAAGGATAGACTTGAATTTTAAGGCAGAAGAAAAATCACCAAGAGCCATCGCCTACCCCACTGGTGCCTGAGAGTGGATGGCTGAGGTGAGGTGTTACTCAGATTTCTGAACCTGACACCTAATGATGCATGTTTTCTTGGAAACTGCCTTCATACCTTTCTAAGATTTTAGACGCTAAGCCAATTATGAAGATGATAAAAGAAATAAGACAAAAAAAAAATCCCTGAAAGGTCCTAAGGAACCAGTTGGATTACTTTGTGCCCTGAGCTTCCCGCTCCAGAAATGTGACCGTCGTCTTCACTGTGTGCCAGCTGTGACCTCTCCCTGCCCTATTCCTTGTTTTCATCCCATCTGCCACCTAAACTCGTGCCATCATCATTTTTTACCTAGATTACAGCAACAACGTCTTTATTGATTTGTTTGTTTTGTTTTTCACTTCTGGTCATACCCCTTTTACCCTTATTCATTATCAGAATTATCTTGCCCAAGGTCTTCCTTCAAACCAGTATCCACACCCTTTTATGTATCTTTTTTCCTGGACAACCATTTTCTTAGCAGATCCCCAAATCAATGCTTTCTGTCAGGGGTTCTGACACTTACAGCTCTGAATTTGCCAGGTTTTCCCAGGTCTTTCCTGGAAACGTTCCCCACCTTTTCCACCCCTGAGACTCCATTTAAGTTCCCCTAATCTAAGAGTCTTTCTGGACACTTGCCTCCCACTCCACACCTTACCCCTCGCCCCATGACAGTGTTGACTCCAGTAACTCCTCTGTGAAATCTTGTGACTGTGCCATCAGAATATAAAGTACACTGAAAAGTCATGATCCTCATGCTTTGTCCCTAAGCACCGTGAACTGCTTCACACAAGGACTATGTCCTACTTGTCTTTAGAACCCTAATTGTTAAGCTGAACGGACAAACAGAATGGGTAAACCTTACATTTAAACACTTCTCAAATCTTTTTATTGTTTGTACCAAGGCCATTATCCTGATTTTTTTTTTTTTTTTTTTTGGCCGGGGCTAGGTTTGAACCCGCCACCTCTGGCATATGGGACCGGCACCCTACTCCTTGAGCCACAGGCGTCGCCCGGCCATTATCCTGATTTTATATTTTATTTAATATCTATATACTTGGAAAGATTGTATTTTAATCATTCTCAAACTAGAAGTTCTGCCATATTTCTTCTGGCCAGAATTTAATATACTGGGCACCTATTGAATGTACCTTTAAACATGCAGTATAAAATATTATAACAGTAACTCACAGAGGGGCAAAAGAATTAAAAAAAAAGGCAGTTCTGAGGGTTCAAATCCTGGCTTTACTATTTGTGGCTTAAATTAAATTTATTGAAGCTTCCTATGCCTCAGTTGCTCATCAGACCTCTAAATAATGGTAAACATTAACTGCTAAAATTTATAATGTGTTTCTATAAGCAGGAATTATACTAAGTGTTTTATATGCAGCATGTCTGCTTAACTTCAAAACTTTTCTTCATTTTCTGGAAATAAAGACTGAGACAGAGTACTAAGCGACTTTCTCAAGGTTATTCAACCATGAAATGCAAAACTAGAATTTAGCTCGCTTTTAACAGCTGTCTTCAACCATCATAACATTCATAAAATAATCCTTTTATAAGGAAGGATTTTGTTTACAAATACCTAATCTCTTTTCCTATGCAACAAAATTCCACTTTAAATGTCTATTATTTTCATCTATGAAAAATAAGAAAGAATTCATGTACTCAAATTCAATGATGAAGTCAAACATTATCTCATCTTGGTAACAATTTAAAATCAAAGGATGACAATTTAAATATCTCAAAACAATATATAGCAACAGAAACAAGTGGATACTCATAGGGAATACAATTATATTCCTAAAACTTTCCAGAGAATCTCCAGAATAATAAAACTTTCATAGTTCTATACCATTAGTTTGATCTTTAAAATGGTTGAACTATAGGTAGGGTAGAAGAAATTATAGTGCTAATTTTGCTTATAGTAATGAGATCTAGAAAGGTGAAGTGCTTCCATCATTTGTGAGAAAGGAAAGTCTACAATTTATGTCTCATAGATTCCACTCCACTACTTGGCATTAAAATAAACAGAAGATAAACCCTCTTTATTTAATCAAAATGGCCCTCAAAAATCCCAAAGTCTTTTTTAAAACTTTTTTTTAGCAATGAAACATGACAGCTCCCTCTTTGTACTCCAGCAATTTGATTTGCGTGGGCCAGGTCCATTCCTATCAGGTCACGCTCTACACCTCTACCCCCCAGTTCTCCCTTTACTTTCCCCACACCAGGACCTCAGGAATTCATTGCTTACACTGCGTGTGTTAAACTTTGGAAAGCAAAATGAGTAGGACACAGAGTTTCCAATGTGGCACATTAATATTTTCTAGTTCAACCAGATTTATTTGAGACGTAGTGCATGTTTATAAATTGAGCCTGGCATCTGGCATTTGTTATAAGGGTAACTCAGCTTTAAAAATGCCTGCCAGCCCCGTGGCAAGCCAAGTCATACCCACTTAATGAGAAGTCTAGCGGCTAGCTCCTCTCAAAGCTAACCAGATGCTGCCAGATGCCAGTTCATCTACCACCAGAATATTAACAAAGTGTTGATGTTGCCATGATTTGCATTTGGCTCCAAATGATAAAATAGTGTTGTTCCCAGCAAGTTGACCGATGGACCCTAAGCTAGCACATCTGTTCTTGTGGGGCGCTTGACCTTTTGCGTGGGGTTTTATCTGTGGTTTTATGGAATACATAGGGTCCGGTTTCCACGCCGCATGGAGAGCTGACACACAGTGCACACGCCTTAGGCTTCAAAATAATTTTATCCACACTGGAATATTAAAGCAGAAAGCATGAAATAAAAGAGATGAGTGGAAACTGTGCATATGTTTTTCTTACACTATTGCTTTCCATACTTTCAGTTATTTGGTGTAAAAAAAACCCCAAAGATTCCAAAAACAGATTTAGGTTGATAGAGAAGCTATGATATGTTTACTGTCATTCTTCCCAGTAAAAGGATCTCAGTGTGCTGGGTCTCTGCGTATTTTGAGATTTCAAACTCTCCCAAGATTTTCCTAACCTGATAAGTACTTTCATTTATTTTAATAACCCCCCAGACATGAACTCTATGGCAGCTGCAATTTTCCCTAAGATGATACACTATGCTTGGGGTGGTAGGTCTAATGAAATGTTCAAGCCCTTTTATGGCAAAGGTGGGAAATTAACGAAGCACAAAAGTCATATTTACATTTAAATTACATTTGTTAGCATGGTACAAATGTCCCTAGGAATGGAAGTTTAATTTTAAGCTTACATGGTTTAACCAAGAGTATGGATTTTGAAGGAAGGACAAGGAAATAAAGGTTAAAATAGTTCATCTCTCTAGGATTATATTTTATTTTCTCCCTTCTCTACTGGTATGACATAATAAGAAATGTAGTCTTGGTCTCTGCTCCCCACTTTTCCTGGCCCACAAAGGGGACTTCGTTGCAAGGGGAGCCAACTATGTGATTAAAGGGTTAGAGCTTCTGTTCCCTCCCTCCCACGCCTCCTTCATCCCTGACCTCCAGGGAAGAGAAAGGGACTCCAGGTTGGGTGAGTCACTAATGGCCAAAAAAAATTTAATCAATTGTGCCTAGAAATGAAGCCCAATTAAAAAAAAAAAAAAAAGCCCTCTAACCCAAGGGGTTTGGAGAACGTGCAAGTCAGTGAGTAAGTGGAGGGGGTGAGGGGCAGTACACCTGGAGAGGGCCCGGAACCTCCACACCTTCCTCATGCGTGTCTTACGTCTGGCTATTTCTGGTTGAAACCCTTTCATAATAAACTGATGTCTAGTAAGTAACTGTCTTCCCAGCTTACCTGAGTTGCTCTAGCACATTATCAAATACGATGAGGGTGTCACAAGAACCTTCGATTTTTAGCCAGAAGGGATAGGTGACAACCTGGACTTGTGATTGGTATCAGAAATGGCAGAAGTCTTGTGGTACCAAAGCCTTAACCTGTGGGATTGAAACCTTAATTTGTGGGTGGTTATTGGAAGTGGGTTAAATTATAGAACACCTAGTTAAGTATGGAAAAAAATTCCTATATAATTGGTATCCTAAATTAAATACTGAAAATAGTAGTAAAATAAGAGAGTCACATCTATTTTCTTTCAACTAGGATGTTTTAATTTTGTGATAATCTTGTAAGTGTCCTGGTCCCAAATTGTATAAGATTTAAGAAACTGATTAAGTAAATTTACATTCTTAAAGATGCACAGAATTGACCCAAACCAAACCTCTTTGGAAATCAATATATCCTATTTCAGTTCCAGTATTTGCTTAACATAATAATTTATCTTATTTTATTTGTAAGTATGGACCACACAGATGCCGTGAGTGAGTTGGGAGAAAATTGTCTCCCTCGTTGTTCAGCAGAAGCAGGAATTTTCCCAGAAAGATCAGCAAAGCAACTGGTAAGTAGGACTGATTTTTATTCCTTCTAGCTAGGCCACAGACATTATTTGTTGTACTGTACGGTACCTACCTGAATTTAATTTGGCAATTTATCACTTATCTATGGCTCTTTGCATTGTGTGCATTCTCTTGACTCTCCCCAAATATTGTAAAGGGACCACATCACATTTTGCTTTTGCTTCCCTGCCAAGGGAGAGCCGAGGAAGTATCAGGGTTACTGACACTTAACAAATCATGATGGAATCAAATTCCCCCTACTGCTCACAGAGCACATATGGTTCCATTAAGTACAGAGTGGCTTTTCTTTCCTTGGGGAGGGAGAGAAGAAGAGAAGAAAGAGGAAAGGGAAGGAAGTGATTAGCAGGGAAGGAGGAAGGTGGGAGGGAATACATGCTAAGCCACTACACTAAATACTTACAATACTTTACCACCTCAACAAATCTCAGTATTGTGTCTGGGTTTGAGAGGCGAAACAACAGTTTCCAAGAGGTTATGTAATCAACTGAGCCAGAATTTTATTTCAAAGGCCATACTTCTTATCAAGTGAGGGGCTGGCCTTTCCTGAAAGGTTTGAAAACCAAGAAATTTAATATTGCTTTGTATTTCACATTGCTGAATTCCTGTAGAAAGTAGAATCATTTTGGAATATTAAAAGAAACGTAGGGAAACTCCTCTTTTTTAGGTCTCTGCCTGTGTTCTCCTCTCCAGATTAAAAGACATTTAGGGAAACTCCTCTTTTTTAGGTCTCTGTCTGTGTTCCTCCCCAGATCTTTGATTTTTATTCCTTGTGCATCTTTGTAAATGCCTTAATTCAGAACAATCTCCTGTAATGTTTTTTTCTTTTCCTAATGTTGGTATTTCACATCCCATACTGTTTTTTCTTTTTTAGGAATCCTTTGTTGCTGGAGGCCTGCAGAATAAATATTTGCTCTTTTTTTCATGTAAAACCCAAATTTTCATTACTCCTCAAGGACAGCCCTCTTTTCACTCCAACTGCCAGATGCTTAGACATCAACAAAGAAAACCCCAAGAAAACAGGACTTTTCTATTCATTCCCCAGGATCATTTATAAAATTGTTGATTCACAATATATTTGAGTTTCTTAGTCATATTCTTTCCTTAATATACACAAATGACTTTTTGTGGTAGTAAAGGTTGCCTAGGTTCACATCATAAAAGACAGATTTCATTATTCAAAAAATATCCATTGAACTCTATTACATGTTAAGGGTATTCTACATGCTATAAATTTGATACTGAAGAAAGTTAAGAGAGACCCTTTTATAGTTAAACAAAATAAATAAAAATAAAACCTCATAAAGAGTGCATAAAATCCTAACAACGGCATCCCTCATATTTTACCAAGACCTGACATCACTTTGCTAAATTCAGGGAGCCTAGGGAATTAGTATGTTTATGCCTACAACTAAAAATTGCCCATGTCCCTTAAAATCTGTTCCTTTAGTAGCTGCAAGTGGACAACTGGCAGTAATCATGGTATGAAAGACATGTTTAGCCACTGTAGAAATGATAGATCTTTCACTTAGTTTAAACATAAACAGAGGAGCTTGGTGTAGGAGAATGTACAGTCTAGAGTGAAGAATACTCAGAAGGCTCCTGAAATATTATGCTAAACTGTCCGTTTCCAAGAGTTGTTTTGGTGGGCTTTTCTACAGCTTTATTTGGGTATAATTGGTGGCTAAAAATTTCTTCTATTTAAGATGTACAATATGGCGTTTATATACAGGGTGCCCATAAATTTAGTGTGCAATTTAAAATAGCTAACTATTTACATATATAGTAAAGTGATTACCATAATTAATCTCATTAACATATCCATCAGCTCACAGTGTTACCATTTTTTTTTAATGGTAAAAATACTTAAGATCTATTCCCTTAGCAAATTTCAGTGTGCAAATACGTTCTTAATGCTATACATTAGGTGTCTAGAACTTAGTCATCTTAAAATGGAAAGTTTGTGTCATTTGATTAACAACTTCTTGGATCTCGCAAACCTCCACACCCAGTAATCACCTTTTACTCTCCATATGAGTTCAAATTTTTAGATTTCATTGTAAGTGAAAACATGTAGTATTTGTCTTTCTGTGTTTAGCTTAGCATAGTGATGTCCATCTTCATCTAGCTGAATGCTATTCCTGTGTGTGTGTGTCTGTGTGTGTATATCACAATGTTTTGTCCATGTATCCATTGATGGACACTTAGGCTGCTTCCTTATCTTGTGATTTGTGAATAATGATGTGAAGAACCATTATTCGGTAGTGCCGAATCATTATGCCAATATCTCTTCAACATACTAATTTTATTTCCTGTGCATTAACACCCAGATACGGAAATGCTATGGTATGCATATGTTATATGGTAGTTCTACTTTAATTTTCTGAGGAGCCTCCATATTGTTTTCCATAATATCTGTAACAATTTATATTACCCCCAACAGTGCATAAGAGAGTTCTCTTTTGTCCGTGTTCTTGACAATCAATACCTGTTACCTTTTGGCTTTTCATTAATAACCATTCTAACAGGTTTAAGATGATATCTCATTGTGTTGATATTCATTTTCCTGATAATTAATGATGTTGAGCACATTTTCGTACATGTGTGCAAATGTTTCTTTGGAAAAAATTCTACTCAGGTCCTTTGTCCATTTTTATTTATTGACTCTCACTATGTCACCCTCAGTAGAGTGCTATGGCATCACAGCTCACAGCAACTTCAAACTCTTGAGCTTAAGCGATTCTCTTGACTCCGCCTCCCAAATACCTGGAACTACAGGCGCCCACCACATTGCTGCCTATTTTGTATTGTAATTGTCATTGCTGTTTAGCAAGCCCAGGCTGGGTTTGAATCTACCAGCCTCAGTGTATGTGACCAGTGCTCTAACCACCAAACTACGGGCACCAAGCCCTTTGTCCATTTTTAAAACAGGGTATTTGTTTTGTGCTATAGAGTTGTATGACTCCTTAAATATTTTTGATATTAACTTTGTATAGGAAATATTAAATTTTCTTTATAAGTTTGCAAACATCTTTGCACATTTCATTGGTTCCTTTTTCATTGTGTTGTTTCCTTTGCTGTGTCAAAGTTTACTTTGGCTTTTGTAGCCTGTACTTTGAGTATCATAGGCAAAACATCACAGCTGAGTTCAGTGTCATGGAGCTATTCTCTTACATTTTCTTTTGGATTCAGACCTGGCAATTTTAGTTTTTTATTTAATTGAGTTGATTTTTCACTTAGCTTGTAGATCCAATTTCATTTGGGGGCAGTGAGAAATGTGACTATCTACTTTTTCCCAACATTATTTATTAAAGATATTATAATTTTGCCATTATGTATTCTTGACACATTTGTTGAACATGAGTTGATTGTGTGTGGGTTTATTTCAGTTCCATTTATCTATGTTGCCTTTTTTTTTTTATCAGTATCATACTGTGTTGATTATAGTAACTTTGTAGTACAATTTAAAATCAGGAAGTTTGATACCTTCAGATTCATTCTTCTTGTTCAAGATTGCTTCAGCTATTTGGCATCTTTTGAGGTTCCAAATTAATTTTAAGGCTTTTTTTTCTGTTAAAACAACAACAACAAAAACAAACAAACAAAAATATGCTATTGGTATAGACATTTTGATAATATTAATTCTTCCAAACCATGAACAGGGGATATATTTTCACTTATTTGTGTCTTTTAAAATTTCTTTCTCCAATATTTTATAGCTTCAACCGAACTGATCTTTCACTTCTTTGATTAAATTTATTCCTATGTATTTTATTTTCACTGATGCTATTATAAATGGATTGTTAGTATCTTTTTCAGTACTTCATTAGTTGTGTAGAGAAATACAATCATTTTATACATTAATTTTTTTTATCCTGAAACTTTACGGAATTTATTAGTTCCAACGGTTTTTGTTTTTTTTCCTGGTGGAGTCTTTAGAATTTTCTCTATATGAAGCTATATCATGTGTAAAAAGAGGTGATTTCCTACAACTTTACAGAATTTATTAGTTCCAACAGTTTTTTTTTTTTATGGTGGAGTCTTTAGAGTTTTCTATATATAAGACCATATCATGTCCAAAAAGAGATGATTTTACTTCTTCCCTCAATATGTGTCTGCCTTTCTTCTTGCCTAATTGCTCTTGCTAGGATTTCTAGCACAAAGTTCAATAGAAGTGGCTACAATGGGCATCCTTGTCTAGTTCCTGATCTTTGAGGGAAAGATTTACTTTCACCATTGACTATGATGCTAGATGAGGGCTTGTCATATATAACCTTTATTATGCTGAGATGCATGTCTTGTTTATCTTTTCTGTTTAGAGTTTTTATGATGAAAGGGTGTTAAATTTTACCAAATGCTTTTCTCTGAATCTTTTGAAATGGTCACATAACTTTGGTCTTTCATTCTGCTAATGTGGTGTATCACATTTATTGATATGTGCTATATTGTAGCATCCTTGCATCTCAGGGATAAATCCCCCGGATCATGACGAATAATAATTTGATAGAATTTGTTTGAAATTTTTTGCAGTTATATTAGTAAAGAATACCAGCCATAATTTTCTTTTCTTGTAGTGTTCTTGTTTGGCTTTTGTATCAGGGTAGCGTTGGCCTCATAAAATGAGTTTGGAAGTATTACTTCATCATGAATATTTCAGAGTACTTGAGAGTGATTGGCATCACTTTTAATTTAAATGTGTGAAAGAATTCACTGGTGACCCCATCAGGTTCTGGGCTTTTCTTTATTGAAAAATGTCTGTTTACTGATTTAATCTTCTGGCTCATTATTGGTTTACATAGTTTCTGTTTCTTTATGATTTGGTTTTGGTAGGTTGTATGACTTTAAGAATTTATTCATTTCTTCTAGGGTATTCATTTTTTGGTTTATAATTTTTATAGTAGCTTTTATAATTGTATTTCTGTGGTATCAGTTGTAATGTCTCCTCTCTCATTTCTAATTTTACTTGAGTCTTCTCTTTTTTACTATTAGTGTAGCTAAAGATCTTTGATTTTGCTTATCTTTTCAAAAAACCAATTCTCACTTTTTTTTACTCACTGCTTTTTTTTTAAAATTAAGTCTTTTGTACATAGATCATACATACATTTATGCCAATTTCATAAATTTGATTATTTGTACAAATTGGAGTGCTTACATCATACAAATCAATATGGCTTTCACCTCATCTCACTTTTCTTAATTGTTTTTCTAGTCTCTATTTCAATTATTTCTGCTCTGATCTTTGTTATTTTCTTCCTTTTACTAACTGTAGATTTAGTTTGTCCTCGTTTTCCTAGTACTTTGAGGGGTAATGTTAGGTATTTTATTTAGAGTCTTTGCTTTTTGTTCATGTAGGCATTGATTGCTAAAAACTTCCCTTAGAACTGCTTTTGCTGAATTCCCTAAGTTTTGTATGTTGTATTTCTATTTTAATTTATCTCAAAACATTTTTTAATTTCTCCATTGATTTATTCTTTGACCCCTTATATATTTATAAGTATATTTAATTTCTACATATTTGTGATTTTTTTCAGATTTCCTCTTGTTATTGATTTCCAGTTTCACATCATTATGGCCAGAAAAAATACTTGGTATGATTTCGATCTTCTTAAATTTATTAAGATTTATTTTGTGGCATTACATGTTATCTCTTCTGAAGAATGTTTTACTTGTGCTTGAGAAGAATATGCATTCTACTGCTGTTGGATGGAATGTTCTGTATATGTCTGTTAGTTCCTTCCATTTGGTCTAAAGTATAGCTCACATTCAGTATATCCTTAACGGATTTTCAGTCAGGATGACCTATCCTTTGTTAAAAATGGGATATTGAAGTATTCTCTTGTCACTGTATTGCTATTTCTCTCTTTAGATCATTTAATATTTGCCTTATCTATTTAGATGCTCCAATGTCGGGTGCATATATATTTATGATTGTTTTACCCCTCTTATTTATTGAAACCTTGATCTCTTTATTATTATGTAATAACTTTCTTTATTATTATACTTTTTTACTTAGAGTCTTTGACAAAAAGTATAGCTACCTTTTCTCCCCTTGGGTTTCCATTTGCATGGCATTCCACAGTGAACAGGTCTATGCAAACCTACTCCAAAGGCCAAGAAAGTTGAAAAGCTGAAGAAAGAGGCTGACATATCCATTTTCTCAGAAAGAAATTTATTTATTAGGGACTTATAGACAGAATCCATATTCCAGATGGCGGAGAGATAAAATGTGGGATTCCTATGCCATTACCTCCCAGTCCTAAGACTTAAATAACATAGAGAAGGAATGTGTAGGACATTGAATTTTATCTCTCAGGTAAAGGCAATAGATAATACTACATAAATATTCTAAAGGCAAGATTTATGGTCAAGATTATTTTAATTTACAGGCAGGATTTACAATAACAGTACCTTAAGTAGAAATCCTAGAGTCAACGAGAAGTCAACGTAGCTGATTAGTACCCAAGATGAAGTTGCTTTATCCTTTATATCTTTTCAACTCTTCACTTACGGTTTGTGTACTTCCTTAGGGGTGACATGGATCTCTTATAGACATCATAGACGTGGGCTTTGCTTTTGCTTCTCTTGTATCCATTTGTCCACTCTTAAGTTGTCTGACTGAAGAATGTAATTAATTTACATTTAAAGTAACTATTGATAGGTAAATACTTGATATTACCATTTCATTAATTGTTTTCTGGCTATTTTGTGGATCCTTTGCTATTTTATTTTTCCTTTGCCTGATTTCCTTTGTGATTTGATAATTTTATTTTGATTCCTTTATCTTTTATATATCTATTATAGCTTTAGTTACCATGAATTTTACATAAAATATCTTATAGCTATAACAGTCTATTTTAAACTGACAACAACTTAACTTTATCATCTACACAATCTTTACAATTTTATCCCTCACACATGTTATGGTTTTGATGTTACAATTTACATTTTTTATATTATGTATACATTGACAAATTATTGTATCTATAATTATTTGTAATAGTTTTTTATTTTAACTTTTATTCTAGAAATACAAGTGACTTACATGACACCATTATAACATGACAGTATTCTGAATTTGGCTGTATACTTACCTTATTGGTGAGTTTTATACTTTTATAATTACTAATTAGTATCCTTTATTTCAGTTCAAGAATTCCCTTTAATACCTCTTCTAAGAAAGATATAGTGGTGATGAACTTCTTCATTTCTGAAGTACAATTTTGCTGGGTAAAATATTCTTGGTTGATTTTTTTTTTTTTAATTTCTGTTATCACTTTGAATAATTATCCTACTCACTTCTGGCCTACAAGGTTCCTGCTGGGAAATTGCTGATAGCCTTCTAAGTCACCCTCATTTCTCTTGCTGCTTTCATTTTATTTTTGTCTTTGAGTTTTGACAATTTGATTATAGTGTATCTTGATAAATTGTTCTTGGTTTGAATCTATTTAGGAATATTTAAGCTTCATGTACCTGGACGTCATCGTTTCTCTCCATGTTTGCAACTATTTCTTTCAATAAACTTTCCGTCCCTTTCTGTCTCTCTTCTTGTTAAAATTCCATAATGCAAACATGAGCTGTCTTGTTTCACACACCCCATAGGCTTTCTTCATGCTTTTTATTAATTTTTCTTTATTCTCTTAAACAGATGTTTTCAAGTGACCTATTTTTGAGTTCGCAGATTCTTGCTTCTGTTAAGTGTGAAGCTAATGCCCCCTAATGTATTTTATTACATTCATTGTATTTTTTCTTTTGAATTTGTGTAATTAATCTTTTCTTATGATTTTTATATATTTATTGAGCTTCTCATCTTAATAATATGCTTTTTTTCTAATATTTTTGTGCCATGGTTGTGTTCTCTTGTGGCTTTCTGAGCTTTCTTAATACAATTGTCTTGAATTATTTGTCAGACAATTTGGGGACAGCTACTGAAGTATTGTATTATTCCTTCAATGGTAACGTCTTTCTTTTTGCCCTCTAGGTTTCTTGTATACTCCTATTAGTATCTGCAAATTTGAAAAAGCAGTCACCTCCCTTCCTGTTTTCTCACTGATTTTGGAAGAGAAATCTCTTCACCTGGCTTGAAATTCCAAGGCAAGAAAAGAACAAACAACTCCATTAAAAACTTGGCAAGAGGGTGGCACCTGTAGCTCAAAGGAGTAGGGCACCAGCCCCATATGCTGGAGGTGGCGGGTTCAAACCCAGCCCCCCCTCCAAAAAAAAACTTGGCAAGAGACCTGAACAAAAACTCTTCTCATGAGGACAAATGGCAAATAAATGCATGAAAAAAAAAAAACAAAAAAAATATCATTCCTCATCATCAGAGAAATGCAAATTGAAACCACTTTGAGATATCACCTAATGCCAATTAGAATAGCCCACATCACAAGCTCCCAAAGCAACAGATGCTAGCATGGGTGTGGAGGGAAGGGAATATTCATGCACCGTTGGTGGGAGTGCAATCTATTCAGTCTCTCTAAAGAATATGGATATTCTTCAAAGAACTAAAAGTAGACCTACTAGTTTACCCTCCTATCCCATTACTAGTTATCCAGCAAAAAAAAAAAAAAAAAAAAAAGTCATTTCACTACAAGGTCATTTGCACCTGACTGTTTATATTAGATCAATTCATAATCACAAAAGATGTGGAAACAACCTGGATGGATTTAGAAAATATTCTCCTAAGAATGTGAAAGTAAGCATCACAAATATCACATGTACTTTGTACCAACTTTAAGCGGATTAACAACCACATGAGAGAAAAAAACTAAATTAAATTCAAATGGGGAGAAAAAGTTGAGTAACTTCCTACACAACTGGAATATTGCATGGGCATATGGCACGCTACACTTCCTGGGTGAAAGACACAACTATAATGTGGACTTTTACCTTCCAAAAGCAATTTATGTAACCAAGTCATATATACGCTCATATCAACACGAAATGTGTGTGTATGTGTGTGTATATATATATATGTACTAGGATGAACTCTCTTTCTCCCTCTCTCTCTATATATATACACAAAAGAATCAAACATAAAAGGATGATGGCTACTTTTGAGCAGTACTAATGGAAGAGTTTAGGATGGCAAGAGTATATTCACAGGGAATTTTGGTGTAATAAAAATATTCTTTTTTCCTATAGGTAGTGGATATATGGGAATTATTTTTTTGTATCTCTATGTTTTCCATATTTTTTTATTTTTAAAACTTTTGTCTGCTTAATATTTTATATTTTTAGAGAAGAGTGACTGAATATCAGTCCAATTATTGCAAAATAGGGGAAAAAAGTTTCCAGTTAGCAATTTCTCCCAAGGAATTTGGCAAGAAGAAAGATTACCAGGCAGATGTTCCAAAGAACTAGACTACATGGCCAATCAAAATTGCAACAGACTTATCCTGGAGAAACAAAAACATATTAATCAAAGGCCAACTGAAATAATTAATTCAACCTATAATTTCTCTAAAATTAAGAAATCTATAATCATGTGCTGAACCGATATATGGTTTTCAAATGGTAGAAGAGTAGCATAAGTTCACTGAGTTGGAAGTTCTTATAAACAATATCTGGTTGAAAAATATGACTGGAGATTATTTTTCCTGACATTTTAAAACAGCAGATAGAATTATAGAGTGTCATAACAGAATAAGCCCTTAGAGATTCTACACCATTGGTTCTCAGTCCTGCCTGTATATTAGGATTTCCTAAGGAGTTTTTAAAAAAATCCTAATCTTCTGTTTGCACCAGAGACAAATTAAAACAGATTATTTGTGTTTAGGACATGGGCATTAGTATTTTTAAAGATTCCCAGATGATTTCAATGTTCTGCCAACATTAAGAATCACTGAGCTAGAGCAACTTCCTTTCTTTCATAGTTGAAAAGTCTAAAATTGCCAGAGGTAGATTACATTGTACAAGGTCACATAGCTTGTCAATTATTTTTGTCTCTTTTTTCCTTGTCTTCTGTATCTGGCTTCGGGTTTTTTTTTTTTTTTTTAAAGTTTACTCCTTCCCCTTTGTTTTAGAAATTTCATTTGTACCACTACAACTTCTTTTATCTTCAGCTGTCTCATTCTGGCCACCTGACTGCACAGAGGTACAATCTGATAGTACCTCTTTTTTGGATCACACATGTTCACTTTCTTTCCAGGAGCTTCTTTTATAAAAAGTGGACCCTTTAGGAACCTTCTTGGTACAACTATGCAAATTAAAAATGCTGAAAAAGAGTGGGCAAGGTGGCTCATGCCTATAATCTCAGCACTTGGGAGGCCAAGGCCGGTGGATTGCTTGAGCTCATGAGTACAAGACCAGCCTGAGCAACAGCTAGTCCCCATCTCTAAAAAATAGCTGGGCATTGTGGTGGGCACCTATAGTACCAGCTACTTGGGAGATTGAGGCAAGAGAATTGCTTAAAATATTTTTATCAAACTGGTTAAAACCAGCACATTGTACCGCATGATTGCATTAATGTACACAGCTATGATTTAATAATAAAAAAAAAAAAAAGAGAGAGAGAATTGCTTAAGCCCAAGAAATTGAGGTTGCTGTGAGCCGTGACAGTCACAGCAATCTACTGAGGGCGACAAAGTGAGACTCTGTCTCAAAAAAAAGAAAAGAAAATTCTGAAAAAATATCTAATGAGGTAATTTTATAATGTGGTATAACGTGATTAACGAGTAAGGAAAGCCATGACTTTGTTTTTCCTTTCGTTCTCATGTATTGGTAGTCTGTACGTGCATTTCTCATACCTTGTTAGGCGGACATGAAAACTCAAACAAGTGGTTACCTATAGTAGTGTCCCGTTTCATAATGCATCTCTGTTCTGGCTCTCCTACCTTCCCTCCTTCCCATCTCTTTGTGTTTCACTTCCCAATAAAATATTTGCATTTGGGTGGCACCTGTGACTCAAAGGAGTAGGGCATCAGCCCCATATGCTGGAGGTGGTGGGTTCAAACCCAGCCCCAGCCAAAAACTGCAAAAAAGAAAAAAAAATTTGCATTTAAGTCTTTGGTTCAGGATCTATCTTCTGAAGAATCCTAGCTAAGACATCACCTTTCTTTTGTTATTTATGCTCTCAATCTTTGATAATCAATATACAATTTTTGTGTCCTATATCAATGCCTGGATCATTGAGGTCCAGTGATTATTAAAAACACCAACATCACTACCATCATTGATTTATAGCTCTTTTCCCCCCTACACTTGAGAAGTCTGGAATTGCAAAGGACAGATTGCATCGTATGTTCTTCTGTGTTATTAGAACCTCCCGTACTCATTCTCTGGAGAAGGTGAAAGTAGTAGAGAAATGCCAACAAAAAGTAACGAGTGCCAAGAAAAAGTAAAAGGCCACAGAGAAAAACGAATTGATTGAAAGGTGAAGAGATTGAGGAGGAGAACAAGACAAAGAAGAACTTGAAATTAAGGAGGGTAAAAAGAGAAATTAGCAATAATTCTGTCTGTCCACACTGTTCTCAGAGTAACTTTTCATTTCCCCATAAAAAAATGTCAGTTCAACTATCATTGATACATGTGTATTAAAGCACCTTCTTTATGTTTTTATCTTTCCAGTAACCATATACATATAAAGTGTTTACTCATTCATTCTAAACTTTCCCAGCATTAATTGGGCAAAAATAATATGCAAGAAACCCTGCTTACAAAATTACTATAATTGGAGGATTGACAATGAGTAATTTTCACCTAAGTGCCTAAGGCAAAAAGGGCCAAGGCACTATATAAAATATATATGACTACAAGTAAATGAAAGATAGATTTTCTCCTTTGGACACTATATCCTTACTTGTTCCTATTCCTGGGTATTACCACACCAACACCTGCCTCTCTGATCATCATGAACATACCCTATTTCCTGTTAACATTGATTCTAGAACTTGTCACTTGGTAGGGCTTTTGTCTGATTAACATCTGTCCCCAGATCTCTCCCCTTGAAATTTGGGGACAATTTTTTCTTCTGGTATCTCCTGGTCCACATTTTTTTAGGCAAGTTCTCAGCTCTTCATAAGCAAATTATAAGTTAATGCCTTATTAACTTTAAAAGGATTAGAAGCACTAAATTATGTTGTGAGCATTTTATAATGTGGTAGGATTTGGGGACCTATTAATACACATCAGTAGATCATATGTGTAAGCTCTGAAAAGGCTCTGGTTTTCTAAAGATTCCCATTTGAATATGTATACAAAAGTTGGACAATTAAGTTCACAGAGTCATCCTAGAAAATGTGTCTTCACAGTTAAATATCACTATAGTCACGTGAAGTAATACGACACATTTCAGATGGCCAAGGGTAGTGAGTACTTTGAAGGTGATTATAGTGATAATCAGCAATGAGGTATGCAGCACTTTTTCTATGATGAATTTTCAATCTTAATTATCAAACCTTTGCATGCTACCTAAGGTTGGGGTAGGAGAATATCTATCAAGGAACAATAGGCCAAAGGGAGGTACCATAACCAGTGCAATAAAGTGGGGAAGGGGGTCAGATGCCTGTGATGTAAGGCACTTGGAGTGGGGAGGTGGAGAGGGAAAAGCTGAAAATGTGAACATCTAAGGCATGTTTGGTTTACTTCAAAAACTGCTAAGAATCAGTGCTGGCTTGTTACAGCTCTCTTTAATAAGAGGCAAAAAGAATCATGCCTATTTTAAAAATGAAAATATTTGCTAATTATGTTTTCTCTCATTTACAAAGCCAAAGAAAACAACTAGAAAAAAAGTACATTCAGATATCAATAGCAGTGGCCTCTAGTCTTGAAACTAATTGGTAATACGATTTTTGCATTATATTCCATATTTCTCAAAATCATTATAATGAGCATAGTTGTAAGTAAAAACAACAGCAGAAATATCATGGTGGATAGATAGCTAAGTAACCACAGAAAATTCCTACTCAGTTTATTTTTGTGTCTTTTCCCTAACCTGCATAACACAGATTGAACACTCATAACCAAACCCAAATAATGTCTATTTGTAAAATGATACTTCCCAAGGGAACAGAAAATATCAGTGGATTAAATAAAAGTAACATTCTTTGCTTGTTTAACTCCTCTTTGTAGGTTTTAAGAGTTTTCTTGTAGACATGACTTAAGCAAGACATTTATAAGGACATAACATAGTGTGTGACACCAAAGGAACTCATGGCATCTTACTATAGTGAAACTCATCATAAGCCTTTCAAGTCTGTCCTAAGCAACTCGGTGTTAACCTTGGCTTGTACTGAGAGCTTCTCCGTGAGAGATTCTAACTGAAGAAGGAATGGTTGTGACTCATCTCTACCCTATCACCCCTGCCAGCCACTGACACTTGCCCACTGGCGTGAAAGGCAATTTGTCTCCTGGACTGGATCTTCAATTTCGAGGATTCGTAATGACCTGGCATTGACACATTCCTAAGGGAGCATCCTGTGTTACTGCCACACACCCTGGGCTCAGACACCTTCCAGCAGTGATGGAGAAGCCACTGTTCTGCTAGCTCATCTCTGCATTCACAGATTTTGCACACCCCCACCTTTTCCATGACCCACCCACAACATTCATCCAGTTTATAGTATCAACAAGCCTACACACCGGCAGGTTTTCTTGTAATAGAATTACTGATACGTTGCAAGAGTCTAGTCCAAAGCTCTTCAAAATCAGTCATATTTGAAGAAAGTTTTTTCTTATTTTGGAGACCCCTTATCTGCTAGCAGTATTTGAGGAAAGATACGTACTCTTAGTATTTGTACAAAAAGAAGGTCTATGGGCTCTTTATCACAAGTTACCCAAACCTTAGCAGGCTTGGAAACAACCCCACATCATCACCTCACATTGAAGCTGAAGAAACTCAAGCCCAGTTAGAATGCCTATATTCAGGGGAGATTCGGGACCAAAAGCATGTGTTTTTGTATGCTTTTGTTTTTGTTTTCTTTTCTTGCATCATGGTGTGGAGAAGGTCACACCACATCTGAAGAGTCTCATGAAGCCTATTGCTCTGACTGCCACAATTCTGCTGGTCAAGGGTGCTTGGATAGAGACCCTGCACAGCTCAGTAATGAATGTGGAAACATATTCTCTTCTAGAGAAGAGAAAAGAACTTCATTTTGACCTAACCACCACAAACTAGGAAAAAGAAGGTATCAAATCTACATGAGAGCGGCTCCTGAGGAACTAAGTGGTACCAACTTTTTAGAGGATGGGTGGCTATTTTTTTTTTCCCTTTGATGTCAGCTTTCTGGAACAGAATGGGGAGTCCTACAGCAGTGTTTACTCTACCCTCACAAGCAAATTAGCACAAGTTACATGACTGCTATGTCCATGAGGTCAGTTTGGACTATTCTGGGCTTTGCAGAGCTGGGTAGCAGATCCCTTGGCCGGGATGCTCAAATCAGTTGCCCATTTCCTCTCCGCCCTCCAAGTCCTGAATACTGAATGAGCTGACAGCCACGGGTTGTCAGGTTCTGCTTCCCCATGGCCAAGACCCACATGAAACACTGCAGACTTTCACCAGTGTTCCAAACTTGCAAGGCTTGAAGTATACTTTTAGGTCATAGTTCAAATGAAATTCGTAATAGCAGCCTGCATAGCCATTCATTTCTAAAGTTTTTGTACTATTTTTTATTTTTTTACAAATGTTCTGAACTAATTTTGGAGTCTAGATTATAAATTCTCACTGTCTCATCTGCTGTATCTCTTCAAGATGATCAGGAGCATTTACAGAAAACATTAGTCATCAATTGAACAGATCACTAATAAGGTACCAAGTTTGCTCAGCTAACAGACATTGTGTTTCTTACTTTTTAGCTACTTGCCGCCCCTTTCCTTATCTATTCTCTTATTCTTTCCTGTTCACTCTCCTTATATTTCCTTATATTTAATTACAATTATTAACTCTTACTTTTATTCTCCTCATTCTGACATAATATATGTGAAAATACTATGAATTCTAAAATTCCACACCAAAGTAAAGTGTCTATATTACTGTAACTCAAGCATTTCCAACCTGGTTTTGTGGGTAGGTGAGCAAGTACAGTGTGGGTAGGTTTGTGAGTATAGGAGAACATATCCAGTTATGAACAGTCCACCCTCCTAGATTAAGATCTCCATTACCCTTCCTACCCAGAGAGTCTGAATTTATAGAGATAGGCAAGACCCAGATACATCTAACTCATTACAAGTTTCAGGCTTGAGGTTTTCTTTGAAGCCACACAGCAGTAGAGGGCCTATCCCAGTTAAGCTAAGAAGCAGATACTGTTTGTAATTCCCTCTTTCTCCCTATCTTGTGACATTTGTGTTTTTCCATTAAAGCTCTCCATTATCCTTTACTATTCTCCAGCAAGTCAAATCTCCCATATTGATGGCGGCCCCCAGGAGCACATTAAACAAGGCGTGGCACTTTCAAATCAACCTCCTTCCAAACTCAAACCCCCGTGCCTTTAAACTACAGAAGGAAAATGTCTGATTAATTTGGTTCACACTAAAGTATGACATGATAATAACAACATCTTTGATACAAATAGATGATGCTTTAAAAAGTCTCTGGAAAAAAAATGTCCAGCAAAGAATAATTTCTAGAGATCGCTTAATTTTAGAGAAGGCTATCTTCTCTGACATGTATGAGGCAAGCTTCAATCTGGAAAATGCGAAAATGCGAAACAAGGAGATAAATACCCTTTGAAAAACAGACAGGGTGCTGGCCAAATGCCATGTGGTGGCACGAGCTGACATATGGCAGCTGCCAGATCTGTTCTAAGGCATTCATTAGAGCCTGGCACCATCAATCACTTTATATATTGATTAGTCCTCAAAAGACAGACCTGATTTCTACTAGGACCATGTACTCACAGAAAAGATTAATCTGAGACCATATAACTTTTCTAATAAGTTGATATATTTGTTTTCTAGAAGAAGAAAACTAAATTGTTTTGTGGTCTCTTTGACATGAGGAATAGAGACCATAAAATAAAATATGTGCAGCAAATGGATTAAAAAAAATCTTAAAAAAGCAATTAGTATCTTGGTCATAAAGGAGGAAAAGAGAGTGTGACAATCAAATAGGCACAAGACATTTTGTGACCATTTTCCTCCTTTCTGACCAAAAATAGAGGAAGAAAAAGGCAAAGAGCCATAGAAAAAGAAAAACAAGCCCCAAAGAAATAACAAACAGAAATACACTAAGAGACCACAGTTGCAATTATATTTAAAAACATGCATGAAAATAAAAGAAAGACAGGAAGGGCCTTGGGTCTACTTAGGGTGAGCTACAGAAAGCCTCCTGTGCAAGTTTGAAAGTGAAGAGGCAGCTACTTTTGTAGGTGCACAAATTGTCGCTTATTCTCTGGCTCATCTTGTTGGTATAAACAGTGGGTAATCCTACGACTGCTCCACCCTTTCTGAATTCTCCTTCTGCTTCTCTAAGAGCTGTGTGTGTGTGTGTGTGTGTGTGTGTGTGTGTGTGTGTGTGTGTAGATCCATGATGAAGAGCCCTGGCTTCTACAGAAAGCACATTCCATCAAGTTAAGAGACAATAAGAACTAATCAGAACTGATACTGTCAGTTCTGGCTTGTTCCTGTTCTCCTCCACTTTACATCCATCTTCCCTTATTCTTAGGGATTTTAAACATTAACACACTGCACAGAGAGTACCTAATTGACTCCCACTTTCATAATTACACAACGTCAAACACCTGAAACAAATCCCTTACTATACATAAATGAATGAATACATGTAGCTCCTAGTGACTCTAATTTTCCAATTGCATCCTGACTAATAAAGATGTATAAATTAAAAATAAGGCTTCTAATAGTTGAAGGAATAGTATCTCTGCTGTTTAACCATTAAGAATTGTAGCCCTGCTATTGCCTTGCTATCTAATAGAAGTCATTTCAGAAGCGGATTCTCAGGTATGTGAACTCTTCCCTCTCCAATTTGACAAAGTAATCATTTTATTCCTTTGGGGTTGGAGAATCATGCATATCACCACCATGTTCAACTTGTCCTAATGTAAATATTGACTCCTTTGAAATTTACAAAATTTATCTACCATTCACACAGTGCCATGTATTATATGGATCATAAATGTTTCTTATCTATGATTTTAATCTACCATTCACACAGTGCCATGTATTATATGGATCATAAATGTTTCTTATCTATGATTTTGATCAATAGGTTTCCTACAGTCAGCTACTGATAGTCAAGAGTCTTTATATAACACATTTTGCATTGGCAAAGTATATTTTTTCTATGCCCTTCCATCAAGTAAATGCCTCCCTACTTCTTGGAATTGTCTTCAATTTTACTGGAAGATAAAATGCTTTTAAATTTATATCCCTCCATTGCTCAGGTCCATAGAATCTATCACAGGGTCATCCAATAGAAATGCAATGTAAACCTCATCCATAATTTTAAGTTCCCTAGAGGACATATTTAACAAAAGTAAAAATATCTGGGTGATAAGCACACTTACAATTTGTCTCCAACTGTAAAAAGCAATTTGTATAAACTTTTGTACCACCACAATATTCTAAAATTTAAACAAATAAAAAGAATAAACTGGGTGGCACCTGTGGCTCAGTGAGTAAGGTGCCGGCCCCATATGCTGAGGGTGGTGGGTTCAAACCCAGCCCCGGCCAAACTGCAACCAAAAAAAAAAAATAGCCAGGCATTGTGGCGGGCACCTGTAGTCCCAGCTGCTCGGGAGGCTGAGGCAAGAGAATCGCGTAAGTACAAGAGTTAGAGGTTGCTGTGAGCCATATGACGCCACGGCACTCTACCCGAGGGCGGTACAGTGAGACTCTGTCTCTACAAAAAAAAAAAAAAAAAGAATAAACTATAGGGTTATAAACCAGTACTGGCCCTCAGGAAACTTGTGGTTTGTTTAGAAGCCTTTAAGAAAGTAAATAAATCAATATTTTTAACTTAATATATCCAAAATATTATTTTGACATAATCAATATAAAAATTAAGTGATATTTAAAATTTCTTCCATACAAAGTAAGTCTTTGAGATTTGAAGCACATTTAAAATTTCAGTAGACCTAGGTAAGACTAATCACAATTAAAGAGCTCAATAATAACCGCCTATGACTAATGGCTACTATATTGGACAGTGTGGTTGTGATAAGTCCGTGAGGTGAAGAAAGTGGTAGGCTTGAATATGTTTACTCCCCTCAGGAAGCAAAAGCAAGGTTAACTCCTCCAATGAGAGATTGTGAAATCATATACACCAGAGAACCTTTTTTGTAAACCTAAGGTTGGGTTTTTCCTCATGGAGGGAGGCAGTACTCTAAGTAAACTGGATAAAATGCAACTCACCTTGGTAGAAAATAGAAAAAAAGAGAACCTATTTGGAGCTAACTCTATACAGGTCCATTGTAATGCTGAGAAATCCCGCTTTGGGATGTCTTTGAGCACAGGATTCCCTGGAGTGGGCAGGGGCTGACCAAATCAAGTTGTTGGAACTTTTGAAAAAGAGATTCACAGCAAATCCAACTAAACGCTCATTAGATAATTATACTGCTTGCTCTGGATATCTTTAGTTTCATTGGAGAGAGGTTCTGGGGAGTAGGGAAGAGCAGCACCGGCAGAAATTAGCCTCCAAGGATGGGCAATGATCCACGAAAGTTACTTTTGATCAGATCCAATATACCTCACAGCAAATGGGTCTCAAGCTGACAATAACAGTATCGGTAGCACCTACCAATCAGTGAGCACATTCTGCCACTGAAACGTTTCCAAAGTACACAGTGACTACAATTACCACAGGATGTGCATGTACTGGCTAGGTGTACAGGCTGTGCCTGCCACTCTTTCAAGTGTTTGTACAGATGTTTTAGTATATTTTATAACTGTACAAGATGAATATTTTTGCCCTCATTTTAAGGATGAGGCAACTGAGACTCAAGACTAACTTGTCCAATGTCACAATGCCAAAAAATAGAGACCAGAAATGGGAAACGTGTACATGCAACTCCAAAAATACACACTAGAGGTTAGAAGCTACATAGACATTGCAAAAGCACTGAAGTGAAAGGGAAGTTTGCTGTAAGTAGAGAAGGGGTGAAAGTAGCTCTTTCTATTCCAACACATTGTATGGTTTTTTTTCTGTCCATTTGGGCAGTTATAACAAATAACAATAACAATATAGGTCATGTATAAACAATAAAAATTTATTTCTCACAATTTCTGAAAGCTGGGAAGTTCAATACCAAGTCACTGGCAGGTCCAGTGTCTAGTGAGGGCCGCTTCTGAGTTGTTATGTTAATGTACTGGTGCTTGCATATTTTAATCACATTTTAAAAAGCCCTATGTTCTAATGCCATCACTTTGGGGTTAGAATTTCAAAAATATGAATTTGGGAGTGGTCACAAATATTCAGACCATAACAAAGGTGTAAACAAATCAATATTTTTAACTTAATATATCCAAAATATTATTAAAGAGTTTCATAATAATACCATTGTAGCTGAGGACTTGATTACCTCGCTAGAGATGACATTTCACAGGCTCCTTGCAGTTAGGTATGGTCACATGACTGAGTTCTCAAAACTGAGAGGTAAACAGAGACACGTGTCACTTCCTAGCTAGCGCTTTAGAACTGTAGGGACGCCTCTGTTTTCTCTTCTCTCTTCCATTGACTAAAACCCAGACATGTCAGTCACTTAGTTTTATCTATAGATATGATGACCATGACCTGTATCATGATAGGGTTAAGTCATGGAACGAATTTGCTTACACCAGGGACCATGAGGATCAGAGCTGTCCTCTCTTCCTGGACTACTCACTCACTATAAATGTCATAACTCTACATAAAGAATATTTTGATTCTTAAAGATAAGGCAACAGAGGTCATAGCGTAAGAGAGAAATAAGCATCTATGTGCTTTGACCCTCTTTGGGGAGGATTTCTGTTTATCGTAGCTTATTTCAACCAGATAAGACATGGACGAAGCTGCTACTCTGAAGTGAGAGCTTGCATGCAGACCCGGCAGTAGACAGCACGCTCTCCCCATCATCTCTACTTCCATAGTTCAGCAACATGACTAAACCAAAGTGCAGGATCTTTTTAGTGTCCAGAATTTCCTGAAACTTTTATATTGTTTTATATAATCTGGCATGACTTAAGAGGAAGATTATGCCGGTTGTAAGTAAATTTTATTATTTTATGCTACCACAAAGAACTGTAAAATAAGTCAATTTGTATTTCATATTTATAAGTAAATATAGTAAATTTGTAAGTAAATACAGTAAAATATGCCAAGCTATATGGAAATATATACATAAAACAAAATTATAACAAGGTACCTAATCTAATATTAAGGGACATTTATCTTCTCAATCCATGGATTTCCGTAAATGAATAGAGAAAATATTACAGCCACTACTTTTAAGCATGAGAAGAAATTAAATATTAAACCATTGAACCACTTTAGAAAAAACTAAATTCTGTATTCAAGGTAATTGAGTGGGGCCATATAATAGTAACCAGAGCTAGACAGCACCGGGGAACAAAGGACACCAGTGTTTTCCCTAGGAAATGACAACTGGCATTCATTTATCACTTCTTGGTCTAAAGATAAGCTGTAGCTCATCTATGATCATCTACTTGGTCCCAATTCGCAGATGGGGTTCAAGTTTACACACTTCCTCATTAACTTTGGAACAGCCAAATATCTTGGGCATGATCTCCTTATGCAAATGCAAGAGAGAGGCTGCCTCTCAAGGTCTCAACATTTCTGCTAACCACTTTCTTGGTTAAAGTAGTTCCTGTAGGAAAACCTAACAACAAGGAACAAGGAATCTCACTCCAGCCCCTACAAAAACACTGCCAACTCACAGGGCAAAAAAGGATATGGACATATAGTTACATAATATTAGGAATAAATTCTTGAAAACCAGTAAAACCCAAGTTCTAGGTCCATCTAATCATAAGGTTCATGTACTTTCCACAGAGTCATATTTCCTTATCATATTATTATTTTTTTAAACATCTTTTTCCTCACTTAATCTCAACAATAGTTTTATGAAGTAGGGATCGTTGATCCCGTATTAGAGATGATAAGGCTGAGGTTTATTAAGTTTAAATAACTCAGTCAATGTCAGACATTTAAGCAATGGCAGAACTGAAGTTCAAATTAAGTTTTTCGAATTCATCCTCTTTTTTTTTTTTTTTTTGTAGAGACAGAGTCTCACTTTATCACCCTCGGTAGAGTGCATCACACGGCTCACAGCAACCTCTAACTCTTGGGCTTAGGTAATTCTCTTGCCTCAGCCTCCTGAGCAGCTGGGACTACAGGCGCCCGCCACAACGCCCAGCTATTTTTATGTTGCAGTTTGGCCGGGGCTGGACTTGAACCCACCACCCTCAGCATATGGGGCCGGCGCCTTACTCACTGAGCCACAGGCGCCGCCCGAATTCATCCTCTTTAAAACGTGAAGGAATTAAGAAATGTTTCAGAACTTTGCAATGTGGTCTCAAAAGATGTTCATTGCATGAAGTACTCAGAAAGCCTTTACCAGCTTTTATTGTGTGAGGGGCACAATAGGAAGGATTCAGGATAAACAAATCAATAAATACAGAACTTTTAACTTGAGTTCCATGTCCAAGTCAACTAAAAATCTCCTCAGTCAATTCAAATCTCTCATGTTTTGCTTGATGAACACAGAGCTGTTTTATGATGTTATAATAATTCCCAATCACACACAGCCCACCTCTTTTCAGTCAGTGGTATTTGTTTTGACTTTACTTGCATGTCCCACTTTAAAAAATGTTCTTGCCCCAAGAATTAGTTGTCTATTTTTCTTGATATGGACACTCACATAACATTAGAGAGGCATTCTTGTAACAAATATTTACTAACTGGACATTATTTAAAATGCATTTTTTCTTTTGGTGAGTATGAATTCTAGATTTAATCCAACACACTTGCTTGGTCATAATTTTGATTAAAAAATCACCTGCCACGATACTTTATTCTATTGGGTATATTGTATAGAATTCTCTGCTAAATTCATGCAATGTACATTAGATGAGTAGAATGGAATATTTTCTGTATATTGCTATCATAATTTTGGTGAGTGAAAAAATAGAGACCTTGGTATTAATAAAAATGTTGGACAGATGTGATGCTCTGGATAAGGTAGGTAAAGAGGTTGCTTTGCTATTTATTTATGTAACTCAAAGAAATGATATCAGAAATTAATAGAAGTGTTATCTTGGAATGCCTAAGGATCTAATCCATTTCTCTTTCTTCTCACTCTCTCTCTCTTTTTTTAGAGACAAAGTCTCACTTTATTGCCCTCAGTAGACCAGCGCTTGACCTTAGGTGATTCTCTTGTCTCAGTCTCCCAAGTAGCTGGGACTACAGGAGCTTTCCACAATGCCCGGCTATTTTTTTGTTGCTGTTTGGCCGGGGTCAAGTTCGAACCTGCCACCCTTGGTATATGGGGCCAGCGCCCCACTCACTGAGCCACAGGGGCTGCCCTAAACCATTTCTCTTTCTAAGTGGAACACAGGCTGGAAGTTTCCCATGTATATTTTTGTGACTGTAAGGCATTTCAAACCCCATCTTTCACATCGTACTAATAAAATGGATGCCACTAGTTGATATAACTTATTTTCTTTCACCTCAACTAATTCCTGTTTAATTCTTTTATTTTATGTTCTCTCATTAAAACAACATGTGTTGCTTTCTCTATATCAACTATTCTACTAGGTGGTTTCCATTAATTAGAATCACACCTATATTTATTCAATGATTCCTACTTTCAATAAAGTAATCATCTTCGAGTGTTTCTGAATTTCCATGGCTACCAGAGTTATAAAGGGACTATATGTTTACATAACATAAACAGATATGCAAAGTTGATTTTTATTTATATAACTCAGTATTTTAATCTCTTATAAGGGCAAGAGGAAAAGTAAAAATAACATTAAAAAAGATAACTTTAAGTCAAACATTGCATACTCAGATTTTTATTTATTATAATTTATTTAGTCATTGGCCTCTTTGGCTGACAACAAATAAACATATTAATTTTAATAGCAGTATTTGCTCCAATCAAATCCAGATAGCTTGATTTGCCTGTGTATATATTCTACTGGGTAAATTTCCTGTTGAGCAAAATTACAGTGTGATATTTCATCATCTATAGAAAATGGTCTACACAGAATGTGTTCATGATTTTCAAGTGACATAGACTACTTGGTAAAACAAATCAATACAAGTAGATAGCTTTGGTAAATTTTTTTTTAAGTGAAAGCCAATTATTTGTGAGTTATTATACCCCAAAAGTATAACAAGCATATTGCCCATTTCACTATTGAAAAGCTAGCTGGATGTGATACCTTTCTAACAGAGGACCATTCTAATTCTTATTTCTCATCAGCACATTTTCACTTAGTAGCTGTTAAATAAATTCTAATGACAGTCTAGTGGAAGATTTATGCTGTGGCAGAAAACACTAACTTCAGGAATGATCAAGGCAGAGAGGTACAAAGAGAGGCACAAAGGCACCTTTTTTCATTTCATTTTTTTCAGTTGAGTTTGTTTAAGAAAACGAACTCAAACAGCTATTGGCTTCAAAACCAGTGTGGACATGTTTATCTCAGTCAGTGCAGAGCCATTGCTAAAAAGGAATATGTTAATAGAAAAAATAACTTAAAAGCCGTGGAGTTTTCTGGCATATTGAAAGCCTGAGCCGTGTTAAAGAGTTATTGTCAGTCCCCCAAAATGTGGGAAAATTGAAGAGGGCTCACAGGAAGAGTGCCAGAAATGATCAAGGAAGGGTAATGAATTAAGGATAAACTTAAAAGGAAAGAAATTTATGTTAACTCTAGAGAAAAGAAAGTATAAAGAAATATTATAACTTCATTCAATGAGTAATTAAATACCCCACATACATGTTATCTCAAGACAAGCAGAATCAGAGATAAGGATACTGTTGAAACAATATATTTAGTGTAGGCATATAGAAAGACTTTTGGAGAATGAATGATTAGTCTCTAATAAATTGAACCACTTTTAGACTCCTCAATCTAGTAAATTAAAGAGGAAAAATTATTTTCAATGGTGACATTTATGTAGATAAGTCTTCATGGAAGATAGAGATGTACAAATTAGAACTCGAGGAATCATCCAGATTTAGAACTCAGACTGACACACATTTGCATCTGGCTTCTGTCCAAACATTTTAATGTGGATGAGCCCTGGGTGACACATTTCTGAAATCAGTGTTTTCTGCTGTAACAGAAATCTTCCACTAGATTATCTTCAGAGTTTATTTAACAACTGCTAAGTGCCAATGGTGCCTACAAGAAATAAGAATTAGGGCTGTCCTCTGTTAGAAAAGTGTCACATCCAGATAGCTTTTCAACCAGAAAGTGGCAAATGTGCTTGTTATGCATTCAGGGCATAATAACTCACAAATAACAAGTATGAATTTCAATGGATGCTGGCAGGAATGCCATATCTGAAAACTGCAGGTGGGAGGATGGCACCTGATTAACCTCTCTGGTGTGATTTCAGGGCATCTCCTGCTCCCGTTGGGGTCTGAGCAGAGCATGGAGCATGGCCCAAAGGTAAGGCCTTTGGGGGGGTCTTTCTCCAGCCCCAGCTGGAAACCTTCTCTGATCACAGACAGCACCCAGCCTTGGATGGTTCTTTCTCAAGCCTCTAAAGACATTCAAATTCTACAAATAATGCTGCGCAGCTAGTAGCCCTCACAGCCAACTCACCTGTTCTGTCTTCTATGTTGCCCACTTCCTTTCTCTATTTTCCAAAAGCTGACTAGAGAATTCAACCCTGTATTTAGAACCCGAGCATACATCCATCTCATGTTATCTGTTTGTTATTCTGACCTCTAAAAAGCAATGTCTTCCTCTCCTTTTTCCCACATGAGTTTTGGCTGCTCCAAGATCTTTCTAACCTGGCCCTCTGCTAGTCTTGTCCTTCAACATACTGGTTGGATGGCTGAATATTTCTATTTCATTAGCTGATTGTGCATAACAAGACTCCTCAAAAAATATATAGGCCATTTGACTTCACAGCTATATTTGTAAAACATGTACACTATGTAATTTTAAATTGTTTAAATAGCAAAGAGTTTGCCAAATTGCATACAGAAATTTAGGGCAGGATTAACCTCATATGGATATGAAGTTATAAGTATATTGAAAGGAAGGAAAATTAAAAATATTGAAGGAGCAGTTCAGCACAGCACTCGGTGCCAGTCACAGGCCTAAGCAGGTCCTAGATGCCTTTGCTACCCCAAGCCCAAGCAGCAAGCTTCTTGGGCAGGACACTGGAGGAAGGCTGGTCAGCACTGCTCTTTACAAGCAAGGTGAGGAGCACTTCCACATTTTTTTATCTTTTTGAGAAAAAGTGTAACTCAGTTTTCCAGACTACAGTACCCTGGCATCACCATAGCTCACAGCAAACTCAAACTCTTGGGCCCAAGTAATCCTCTGGCCTCAGACTGCCAATTAGCTAGGACTACAGATCCCCACCATGATGCCTGGCAAATTGTTTGTATTTTTTATTACAGACGAGTCTTGCTTTTGCTCAGGCTGGTCTCAATCTCCTGAGCTCAAGCAATCCACCTGCCTTGGCTTCCCAGTGTGCTAGGATTATAGGACTAAGCCTCCATGCCTGGTTAGCATTTCTATTTCAGCAGTTAGTATAGATACACCCTGACTTCAGGATATCATAGTATAATGTACATATTAATGAGAGTACTTTAATTAGTAACAGTACACAATGGTCAGATAAAGTCAAAAAAGTACAAATACAAATACATAAATAATCCTTCTAAGGACTAATAAAATCAGGTAACTGTAGGGATCTTTAAAATGTTCATAGACAGATGAATTCTGGAAATTAAAATGATTTTTGCTTTTATCCCATACACTACTATGATGGGATAGTATCATTGTAGTGTATGGGATAAAACCAAAAATCATCTCATCATATCACCAAAAACCATATCATCTTTCTGTTAGTAATACAGTATTTATTAAACATCAATAACATTTAAACATCAGTAATGTTTAATAAATACTGTATTACTAACAGAAAGAATATAAACAAATGTAAGGAATCACTTCATCAATGAGTGTCAAAACAATATTTATTTGATTAAGCCAAAAACTATGAGCCTAAAAATCATTTAATCTAAAAATTTTCTATGAAGAGGACCTCGTTAAAGTATAACTATAGATTAAATATATGAAGTAAGAGAATCACTCATAGCTCCCGTGC
The DNA here is from genome assembly GCF_027406575.1 of Nycticebus coucang. Classification (NCBI taxonomy): domain Eukaryota; kingdom Metazoa; phylum Chordata; class Mammalia; order Primates; family Lorisidae; genus Nycticebus; species Nycticebus coucang. Next base: position 162,964,083 of record NC_069780.1, on the reverse strand, counting down.
ATTTTCAGATCTGATTTCATTCTGGAACGCAGGTTTAAAGATTATACAGAATTTGATTGTTATATTTTACTGATTGCCCTTAATGTACCTTGGCATAGCATGGCAATAATGTAAAATTTAACAAAAAAAAAAGAATAAGACTTCATAGGATCATAATATATAAATTGTTTGTGCTGTGTGTGCGTGTGTGCGCGCGTGTGTGTGAGTGTGTGAGTGTGTGGAGAGAGAGGAGGAAAGGGACGGGGAGAAGGAGAGTGCACAGCAGCATGGAAAAACGCTGATAGAAAATATTAAAAAATGTCTTGTCATTTTCATTGGAAACTAGTAAAATTTTTCTTCTTTTTCCTTTTTTAAATTTTAATAACTAACTACTTTTATAACAATCCCATCCATGATCCAAATTTTCTGATCAAACACAGATCTATAAACCACAGTTAGGTAATTCTTTAATTCCTTCTTTCTATACTAAACAATGTAAACCATTCAGAATTAACTCATTGAATAAAATGATTTTTAATTTAAATATTGTATATATGCATGACTATATGTCCGTATACTACATGTATATTAATAACCCTTAACTCTCTTCTATTAGGAAAAACTTGACTTGTTTCAGAGCTGATAGTTGGTATTAAGTCACTGGAACTCTATTTGATACAAAATGACTCCGAAAACAATACAACAATCAGACGGTCTTGAGCTGTGTTTGGGTGCCAGCCAGTTCAGGGTTAAGTAGAGCTAAGTGGATACATTTCTAGTTTGCCTTCTACTTGCACAATCCAAAGTCCCCACGCAGAGTTCTCTTGAAACATGTAGAAATTTGACCAGTATTTAGACTTCTGACCTCAACAACGTGTGTATAACCTATTTTGAAAACCAGAGAATTTCCTCTTGACCTTTTTCAGAGATTGGAATTAAATTTGGAAGTGCACACTACAAAGTGACAAGGATTTCTTCACTTTTTGTTCCTGCTGATGATGTGCAAGGATGTTCTAGTGGGCTACGATTGCATTGCTCTGTAGAACAAAACTGTTCATATCATAGATACTTGTGGATCTACAATATATTCAGGCCAAGATAGATGTAGTTGCTATAGCCTATTGGTAATCAGATATTCTGCTTCAGAAGAGAAAAAATAATCATTTCCAAAAACATCACTACACCATCAAAATATAGAAGTAACTCTAAAATTGTGTCATAATTTATATGCTATGGTTCAAAACAAGGTAAATATTTAGAAATCAGCAAAGTCCGGTGTAAATTCATGGAGAGAATAGAATGTATTTGGACCTTAAAAGATGATGATGGTGATGATTATGAACATAAGATGGTATAAGTTGAGCATATATTTAAGTCAAGCATTGTGTTTTGCATAGGTTATCTCATTTATGCTTCACAGACACAAGGTAGAAATATTTTCTTTAGCTTGTAAATGAGTAAATGGAGGAAGAAAAATTAACTTACACATGGAAGTACAATTTCAACACTACTCTTTTCATATTTTTTCTTCTGATTTCCTGTTCTGATTCTAATAATCAGGTAAATTTGGGTAGAACCATTCTCTCTCTCTCTCTGTCTCACACACACACACACACACCCCTGGATTGCACAGAATCCCCTTTCTTGATTGCTTACACATTTCTCTATCCTCTGTATAGGACCTGGTTAGTTTACCTTCAGTGTTCTAATACCAAAATTTTGTTAAATCATAAAGAATTGCCAAAAAACAAAACAAAACAAAAATCCTGATTACATGTTAGAACAGCCTGGGAGCTTATTAAAATGATAGATTTATAGATCCCATCTGCAGATATTTTTATAATTGCAGAGTTTGTGGAAGAGTGCTTGAGATCAATAGCTTGTACCATTCCCTTGGATTAGGTGTTCCAGGCATTAGCCAACTCTAGGGACAAAATCACTCTCAATTCACAACATCTCTGAGACCATGGTATTACGCATTTCATAAGCAAACTTTTAATCAAGACTATGAGTCAAACACTGTGACAAATTTTGAAATTTAAAAAATAGTCTCTTTCTTTACCGTGCTCACTGTTGACAGAGAAAGAAAAAGAATATGTGCACCAAAAAGTATGTTACCGTTGGTGTGGGAATTGGTTTATGCATAGGGTTCATTGAGATCACAAAAGAGGGACATTATAATCTCCTGGCTTCTGTCACTTTCTCTGGCTCTTCTTTTGGGTCTTTTTCTCATGCAGTCTAACACAGGTTTTATTTACATCATTTCATTTAATCTTTACACAACCACCAGTAAGACCAACATTTATGATTTTAAAAGATAAGGAAGCAAATTGGAGGGATTTAAAAAAAATTGTCCAAGGATATATACCTAAGTAACTGAGAGAGAATTCAAAACCACAGTTATGTATCCCAAAGCCCAAAAGTACACCCTTCACATTTTGCAAATTACCAAGAATGTTGAGGATATTTGTCTCAGAAAATGAGTAATGCAATTAGTCCTTTGCACAAAGAAATAGCTTGAATTTTAAGCTCTTTTCTGAGTTCCAATAAGTAACACATCCAGTCACTTTGAGCAATTTACATCTCGCTTGGGGAACAATGAGTTATTTTACAATGACTATAACAACAATTCATAGTCGGATACAGCCTTTCATTTTGTTGGCTCCTGTTTGCTTTGGTGCCAACAAGAGAATCAAGCCATAACTCATGGCCCTTCCCAGGAAGCCATCTTGTTTTCTCACATTAGAAACCGTGCTCATATGCTTTGCCAGCTGCTGTTTACAAACATTTTGTGGTGGCTCAAGAAAATAAAATTGCAGATTAAAAGACTGGAGTGAAATTATACCATATTCAAACACATCCTTCCTCTAGAATGTAACAAATTTGATTTGGTACTACTGAATCTTGTTAGTCAACGTCAAGGTTAAAACTGTTATCTGATTTAATCTTTCAGCCAAGGTCAGCTTTGAACGGAATCAAAAGTTTAATGGATTAAATAGGTGACACACATGTTTAAAAGCAGCATGAGAGCAAGCTTTATCAGAGTAAATTTAAAGTAACTACCATTCAGAGCTAGCATTTCATCATCAAGTTTTGTATGAAGGTTGTGAATAAAGGGACTATAATCTCAGGAAATAGATTTGGAATTCAAACATTTATTACCTCTATGTGATGAGTGGTAAAGGATAGATTGTCTTATAAGAGTCGATGTGTAAGTGTTAAGTTATATAGGAACAATGCAGTAGGTGTGTTTGTGCATGGCTTTTCAATTCTCTACTAGCCATTTTTCATTTCTGTTTCTTTACAATAAAAATTCTGTTCTTGTGATATTGTCCCCAGGAATCCAGTAATAAAACTCATACTATTGGCATCAAATCTCTAAACTTTATAATAAATATCTGTGAACATGTAGGTAATTAAAACCACTTAACTTTTTCTCATTTGTATTATAGTGTATTTTATTTTTTAAAAATGTAATCCTAACATAAGAAGAATTCTGGGTATATAAAGCTTTCTGAAGTCTTTCCGAATATCCCAAAAGAAATGCTAACATGAAATTTGTACCTAATAAATTCTAGCAACCTATTTCTCAGAATTAATCTGCTAGATTGTAGTAAGAGAGTTTTAGTATTTTATATATCAAACAATGATTTATTTTGTTTTCCTGGTAGATTAATTTAGTCTGACCTCACTATTAAGAAATTCTACTTCAAATAGTTTTTTTCTGTTCCTTTGTTCTAGAAACTTAGACATGAATTTTCTGTATTAATTGTATTCAATTTCTCCAATAGTTTTATTCATTTTATCTGATTAAAAAGGAAAATGATCCCTTCTTATCTTGAGCAACCATACCAATAATTATTTTAAAGAATTTGAAATATGAATACTTTTGAATAGCAAAACAAAACAAACAAAAAAAGTGGTAGAGGCTAGGGATTAAAATACAAGCAATTAGATTTAAAGCATATTTTAAGGACTACAAAGTTTGGGATAGGGATAAGCCAAGAATATAAAAAACAACTCTCAGACATGAAATAATTCACAAAAATTGTCCGAAGTGCAATGGTATGGAAATGTTTCTTTTAGGGTGTGAGAAATCAAGAAAGTTTCATGGAGACACTGACATCTAATTTTCTTTTTCTTTTCTATTTTTTTTTAATTAAGTCACTACACATAGATCATGAATACATTTATGCTTTTGTGGGGTACAATGTGTTTTTTTATACAATTTGGAATGCTTGCAATTAGTTTGCAACTTGCAAACTAATTAATACAGCCTTTGCCTCATTTAATTGATTATTGTGTTAAGACATTTATGTTCTATACTTGATAGATTTGACTTGTACTCTTGCAATATGCTCCATAGATGTGGTCCCACTGTTTACCCTCCCTCTATCAACTGAAATTGGACCCACACGTTTCACCTCTAACAAAAATTGACTCTCACTGGATAAAAGATTTAAACTTAAGACATGAAACCATAAAGATTCTTGGAGAGAGTGCAGGAGAAACACTTGAAGAAATTGACTCTGGGAGAAAATTTTATGAGGAGGACCCCCCAAGGCAATTGAAGCAATACCAAAAATACGTTACTGGGATCTGATCAAACTAAAAAGTTTCTGCACTGCCAAGAACACAGTAAGTAAAGCAAGTAGACTGCCCTCAGAATGGGAGAGGATATTTGCAGGTTACGTTTCCGACAAAGGTCTGATAACCAGAATCTAAGAGAATTCAAACTTATTAATAAGAAAAGATCAAGTGGTCCCATCTCAGGGTGGGCAAGAGACTTGAACAGAAGCTTCTCTGAAGAAGATAAGTGTATGTTCTACAGGCATATGAAAAAATGCTCATCATCTTTTAATCATTAGAGAAAAGCAAATCAAAACCGCTTTGAGATACCATCTAACTCCAGTAAGAGTAGCCCACATAACAAAATTCCCAAACTACAGATAGGTTGGCGTGGATGTGGAGAAAAGGGAACACTTCTACACTGCTGGTGGGAATGCAAGCTAATATGTTCCTTTTGGAAAGAAGTTTGGAGAACACTCAGGGATCTAAAAATAGATCTGCTGTTGGATCCTGCAATTCCTCTACTAGGAGTATATCCAAAAGACCAAAAATCACTTTGCAAAAAAGATATTTGCACCAGATTATTCATTGCAGCTCAATTCATAGTAGCCAAGTCATGGAAGAAGCCCAAGGGCCCACTGACCCATGAATGGATTAATAAATTGTGGTATATGTATACCCTGACATCTAATTTTCAAAAAATAGTAGAGAAAGAAATTAGATTTAGAAAAAAACAGATTAAGATAAAATATGAATCCTATTTACTCAATTTGATATGAGAACAATTAATGACAATTAAGGTTATGGGGGGGAAGGAAAAGCAGAGAGAGGGAATGAAGGAGGGGGCGGGGCCTTGGTGCATGCCACACCTTTTGGGGGCAAGACATGATTGAAGAGGGACTTTACCTACCAAATGCAATCAGAGTAACCTGGCTTATTGTACCCTCAATGAATCCCCAACAATAAAAAAATAAAATAAAATAAGAAAAAGAAAGAAAAACAGATTCGAGATGAAGGTTAGGCTCTAGTAGGAAATAGTATCATCAAAGGGTCAGATGAAGAAGAAAAATATGTGTACTTGGGATCAAAACATTCATTTCCTTTCTGCCATTCTGTTCCTACCACTACCTGGCATTTGTCACAACATATAGTGATCTTTTTTATGTGTCTTTCTCCCTATACGACTATGTATTAATCAAAGATTAAGACTTTATTTTACCATCAATACATCTCTATAATCCAGCATAATCCCTTATATACTGAGAGTTATTTATGTTTTTGAATGAATAAGTGAATGGCTATTTTAATCCAACTGAAATGTAAGGAAATATTTGGTGACAAAGATAAAAAGAAAGTTTGGATTGATAATGTTGGTAAAAGGGAGAGAATAATGGTTAGTTACTGGAGGATTCTAAGTGAAACATTAATGTAAATGAACTATACTTTGGGAAGAATAATCTGAATACACGAAGAAAACTAAACCAAAGTCGGTGTGGCCTAAGGAAGAAGTCCAGTCTTGGATCTCCTGACCTTGTTCTGCTCCAGTTACTAGCCATTTTTAGCCCCCAGTTTGGCATGAATCTAGATTCTTCAGAGTGATTAGTGTTTACACATTATTTCTTTCCAGACTAACACTAACTTTTTTTGGTGACTCATTGTTTGAGTGCCTTGTGATCTATTTTGTGCATTTGGCCAAGTCAATCTCCAGTCCTGGTTCCTTTTATTCCATGCTGCCCATGACCTGCCCAGTTCTTATGTCAAGCCTACACCTTTATTGTGCTATATAGGACTATGGCTTTCATCCCTATCCTGCTCATGGTAATTCTTAGATTCCTTGGCATGAGCAAAAGAGCTATCAATGCCGGCCTCCCATTCATTCTCGGGAGCCTATAACATTATTCTGGGCATCTGACCAGAATGTGCAGAATCATTCCTTGTATTGTCTCATCTCCTTATATCTATAACCTACAACATCTCTTCCTTCAAGCACAGAAATTCTATTGTGATCTGGAAATCACAAAAAAATCCATATTTGTCTATTCTCTAGGTTACAGGCTTTGATAAAACAGTAATGACAGTCTTGAAGTATCAGTGACCTTCTGCATGGAAAGAACACCTCTTGTAATGAAATGAAAAGGTGTATATGGTCATTAGTATAAATTCTTTGGATAATTATTTTCATGGGATCATCCAATTCTTGCACTGTGCTGGGTAGTTTCATGGAAGGAATAGGGTCAACATAGTTCCAAAATCTTAGCTCTTCTATCCTTCATGACTATACTAATCCCTGTACCACATTGCCAAGTAGTACAGGGTTGAAGAGATACAAGAAAAGTACATCAAATGTTTTATTGAGAATGAGAGCTCATTGGGTAGTTTTATGGAAGGAATAGAGTCAACATAGTTCCAAAATCTTAGCTCTAATCAATGAGAATGATTAGAAGATAGTGGAGTGAGCACAGGTTTTAGAGTTAGGTTATGCTGTAATTATTTTTTCCCAAAATATATACTGACACCCACCTTGAAGGGTTAATGTGAATTGCACAGTTTCCTAGGCCGGATAAAACAAAGTGTCCAAACTGGCTGGCCATAGAGAACAAAAATTTATTCTTTTGCCATTCTGGAGGCCGAGGTGTCAGGTGGGCTGGTTGCTTCTGGAGGCTCTGAGAAACTGTCCCAGGCCTCTCTTTTAGCTTCTGGTGGTTGTTGGCAATCCCTGGTTTGTAACCCAGTATGTGGTTGTCACCAGACACTCTGCCTCTGTCACCACATGGCATTCATCCTGTGTGTACCTGTGTGCCTCTGTTTCTGCTTTCCCTTCATCTAAGGACACGGGTTATTGGACTAGGGCCCACTCTAATCCAGCATGAGCCCACATTAATTACATCTGCAAAGACCCTGTTTCCAATTAAGGTCACATACTGAAGTTACAGGTGAACATAAGTTTTGAGGGGACCCTATTCAACTCATAGTATGAATATTAGTGAGAACAATTATAAAGCACTGAGCAGAATGTCTAGTACATAATTATGGCTTAAGAACTAGTAATTATTGTTACTTGTGGCTTACTAAATTGCCTGGTTAGCACTGAGGAACGTTTGAGAGTGCTGAGCATGTAGAGAGGCCCAGAGGAATTTGTCACAACCGTGTCATTGTATCTTTTTCACTATGTTTTTTTCTCCAACCTCATATATTTTAAACTCTTGTGCTCCAACCTCATATATTTTAAACTCTTGTGCTCAAGGCAAGTAAATTCAATCTGAAATCAGTCAGTTTAGTTTCGCATAAGTCAAATTAGTATCACTGAAAAATAAGCAAGGAATTAGCAGAACCTTGTAATGTCTTGAATTAAATTTTGTCCCAAATTGCACTGCCATTTGTCTGATTGCCCGTTAGTAAAGGGAGGATCCGTCACTGCTGCACAGGAAGCTATGGGAATTTTGTTTGTTTATTTTAAAAGCATGCTACCGTCTGCTTACTCTTCATGGAGTCCATAGATGGTGTTTCTCTGTTCCTTTCATAAATATTACCTGGGTAATAAAATTAAAATTGTAACCTTTATCAGCTATAGGGGGTTTGAGGGAAAAATAAAACCCCCACCCACCAAGAGTTAACTGTGATTGTTTTGAGATATAGGCCACTGATCTGGAAGAAGCAGGAGAATCAATCCCTCTAGGAAGGGGCTTCACCTTTGTGGACTTGCTGCTGTTCTGCCTCCCAAGTCAATTCCTAATTTGCTCCCCAGTTCTTTCAAATCAGCTATTACTTCTCCAAATCTTAAAATTGCCTTTACGAGGTATCCTGATTCAAAATTCAGCCTACACTATTTTCATTTCTGACAAATACTATTCAGCTTGAAACAGTGAAGGGAATCCTGCCACATGTGTGACAGCAGGAATGTAGCTGGAGGACGTTGTGCTAAGTAAAATAAGCCAGGCACAGAAGGACAAACACTGCCTGATTTCATGAATATGAGGCATGGAAAATATTCATACTTCATGGAAATAGAGTAGGATGGTGATTTCCGGGGCCTGGGGTGGAGGAGGAGGAAATCAGGAGCCACTGTTCATGGGTATTAAGTTTCAGTTATCCCAGATGAACAAGTTCTAAAGATCCAAGGCACAGCATTGTGCCTGTAACTAACAACGCTGCACGGTACACACAAAAACTCCTTAAGAGGGCAGATTTCATGTGAAGTGTTCTTACCATACACACACAAAAATAGCCTCCATTACTTCATCGTCCAATAATGTAAAACTGATCAAATAAAATATAAACCATAGTATAGCTCCACAATTCAATCGGTAAAAAGAATAGCCTATATGACAACAAAAACTTGTTGACTGTATAACAAAGACTTTTTTTTTTTATTAAATCATAGCTGTGTACATTGATATGATCATGATCATAGAGGGTTAATTCTGGAATATGAAAATAAGAGGCAGAGATATTCAATTTTTAACTTTATAAAGGTCTGTTTTATATTTTTCAAAATGAGTATGCTTTAGAATAAACAGATAAGGAAAAATTGTTCTAATTCCCTACTTTGATATTATATATTATCTGTCTGTACAACTTTGTATGTTACACTATAAGACATTTTGAGGTCAGGTGGTGATTAGTTAGATAAATTTCTCCAAGTACCTTATTCTTTTCACGAATCAAGTGAGACTATGAGAAAAAACTCCATACTTGCATTGTTGTCTTTGTTTTACCGTTCTGTAAATTCCTCTTTACTTTTTCTTTTTCCCCCTAATAATCTATTCTATGACAGGGTACCTCTAATCCACTTTGAGGGTTATTATAAAAAACAGATAGCTGATATACACTTTTGCATTCACCAAATGAATGTTGTGGAAAACATAGTTTAACACATCATACCATACTTTCTCTGTCAGAAAAAAATGACAAAAATATTTCTATAGATTCAATATTGAGAAGTGTTTTACTCCACTGAGTAAGTGCCTTGGTCTTATTGTCTGGACATATTGAGATAGTTAACCAACCATCATTGTGTGTCTTCATGATCTTCCAGAAATCTTAATGATGTATCTATTTCCTATCATTAGGAAACAGATAATTTCCTGGCAGAATGTGCTTTGTCTACTAATCACTCTCTTGGTTTTATCTTATTTATCTCCACCTCAGTCCTCCAGATTTGTTGGCCTAGTTTTTAAAACCCCAAATTTATTGTTTTATTTGATAACCGCCTTAAATCCTTTTTTGTTTTGTTTTCTTTTTTAATTAAATCATAGCTGCATACATTAATGCACTTATGGGATACAATGTGCTGGTTTATATACAATTTGAAATACAACAACAAACTGGCTAACATGGCCTATAAAAAGGCAAAATAAAATGAAAAACCTTTAAATAATAAAAGGTAATAAAAATTCTGGTATAAATATCTTTCTTATAATTTGATTTTTGGTCTTCTGGATATACACCTAGTAGAAGAATTGTAGGATCGAATGGCAGGTCTATTGTTAGATCCCTAAGTGTTCTCCAAACTTCATTCCAAAATGAACATACTAGTTTGCATTCCCACCAGCAGTGTAGAAGTATTCCCTTTTCTCCACATCCACACCAGCATCTCTGGTTTTGGGATTTTGTGATGTGGGCTAATCTTACTGGAGTTAGATGATATCTCAAAGTAGTTTTGATTTGCATTTCTCTGATGATTATTTTTTATTTTTTATTAAATCATAGCTGTGTACATTAATGTGATCATGGGGCACCATATACTGGTTTTATAGACCATTTGACATATTTTCATCACACTGGTTAACATAGCCTTCCTGAGATTTTTTTAGTTATTGTGTTAAGACATTTATATTCTACATTTACTAAGTTTCACATGTACCCTTGTAAGATGCGCCACAGGTGTAATCCCACCAATCACCCTCCCTCCGCCCATCCTTCCCCTTCCCCTCTCCTCTCTCTCCTTCTTCCCCATATTCTTAGGTTATAACTGGGTTATAGCTTTCATATGAAAGCCATAAATTAGTTTCATAGTAGGGCTGAGTACATTGGATAATTTTTCTCCCAATTTTGAGATACTTTACTAAGAAGAATATGTTCCAGCTCCATCCATGTAAACATGAAAGAGGTAAAGTCTCCATCTTTCTTTAAGGCTGCATAGTATTCCATGGTGTACATATACCACAATTTATTAATCCATTCATGGATCGATGGGCATTTGGGCTTTTTCCATGACTTAGCAATTATGAATTGGGCTGCAATGAACATTCTGGTACAAATATCTTTGTTATAACGTGATATTTGGTCTTCTGGGTATATACCTAGTAGAGGAATTGTGGGATCTAATGGCATATAAAAAAATGCTCATCATTCTTAATCATCAGAGAAATGCAAATCAAAACTACTTTGAGATATCATCTAACTCTGGAAAGATTAGCCCATATCACAAAATCCCAAGACCAGAGATGTTTGCGTGGATGTGGAGAAAAGGGAACACTTCTACACTGCTGGTGGGAATGCAAATTAATACATTCCTTTTGGAGAGATGTTTGGAGAACACTTAGAAATCTAAAAATAGATCTGCCATTCAGTCTCATTTCTCTGATGATTAAGGATGATGAGCATTTTTTCATGTGTCTGTAGGCCATGCGCCAGTCTTCTTCAGAGAAGTTTCTCTTCAAGTCCCTTGCCCACCTTGAGATGGGATCACTTGCAGCCCAATTCATAATTGCTAAGTCATGGAATAAGCCCAAGTGCCCATGACCCATGAATGGATTAATAAATTGTGGTATATGTACACCATGGAATATTATGCGGCCTTAAAGAAAGATGGAGACTTTACCTCTTTCATGTTTACATGGATGGAGCTGGAACATAGTTTTCTCAGCAAAGTATGTCAAGAATGGAAGAAAAAGTATCCAATGTACTCAACATACTATGAAACCAATTTATAGCTTTCATATGAAAGCTATAACCCAATTATAGCCCAAGAAGAAGGGGAAAGGGGAAAGGGTGGGGAGTGGGGGGAGGATGGGTGGAAGGAGGATAATCGGTGTGATCACACCTATGGTGCATCTTACAAGGGTGCATGTGAAATTTACTAGGGGTAGAATATAAATGTCTTATACAATAATTAATAAAAAACAGTGAAAGTTATGTTAACCAGTTTGATGAAAATATTTCAAATTGTATATAAAACCAGCACATTATACTCCATGATTGCATTAATGTACATAGCTTTGATTTAATAAAAAAAGTTAATTTACATATGTTGGTTTACAAAAACATGTTAAATTATGCCTGGCTGAATTTAAATAACTGTGATTTCCAAGAATGGAAAAGCAAATATCTAACATATCAATATTAATATGAAACCACTCTATAAACAACTACATGCTCGCATGAAGGAAGAAGACAAGTATATTCTAGTGGGGAGGAGGGAAAGGGGAAAGAGGAGGAGTGAGGGTAATTGGGAAGCTCTCACATAATGGGCATAATGTAAGGGTATAGAGCACACCTCCTGGGTGAAGTGCTCAACTACCACTTGAACTTTACCTTAGAAATGAAAACAATGTAACCTAAACATCAGTATCCTCATAGCAATCTGAAATTAAAAATAAATAAATTCCTGTGATTTCTAAGATGGCTATTAAAAAAAAGTTTAATTATGCCCTTTTCCAAAAGAGTCATCATATTCTACTCAGAGTGTTGTATGGACATCTCATAATTCAAAAGAAGAGATGAGACTGAAAAAAATCATAATTTTAAAAAGTCATATAGAGACCTAATTTTACAAGGGCTTTTTAGGCATTCTGCAGGGAAAATTGCACATACCTAGTATCTTCCCATAGAAATTTAGAATTATGAATGAAATCTGTACTAAACCCAAATCAAGTAGTTCTGTATCTAAGGATTGAAACCAAAAGTACTACTGTGATTCTAAAAATAAATGGTTTATTCAGTCCCAGTTGAAAGTATGTATTGAAAACCATAACAGGGATCATGCCTCTTTGAAGTAATCAAATGCCGATTCCCAGGAGCCAGGAGGGTTTAAAAACCCTCTGAATTATCAATAAATCAAAAAGTCGGTTTTTTGAAAAGGTCAAAAAATAGATAAACCTTTGGCTAAACTAACCAAGAAAAAAAAAAAAGAGTTAAATCACTAATTTCATCAATCACAAATGGTAAAGACAAATTAACAACAGACTCCTCAGAAATTCAAAAAATCCTTAATGAATATTACAAGAAACTCTATTTTCAGAAAAATGAAAATCTGAAGGAAATAGACCAATACTTGGAAGCACATCACCTTCCTAGAGTTAGCCAGGATGAAGTGGAAATTTTAAACAGGACTATATCAAGTTCTGAAATAGCATCAACTATACAAAATCTCCCTAAAAAGAAAAGTCCAGGACCAGATGGCTTCACGTCAGAATTCTACCAAACCTTTAAAGAGGAACTAGTACCTATATTACTCAACCTTTTCCAAAATACAGAAAAAGAACGAATACTACCCAACACATGAAGCAAACATCACCTTTAACCCCAAACCAGGAAAAGACCCAACAAGAAAAGAAAATGATAGACCAATATCACTAATGAATATTGAAGCAAAAATATTCAACAAGAGCCTAACAAACAGAATCCAGCAATACATCAAACAAATTATATGCCATGACCAAGTGGGTTCCATCCCAGAGTCTCAAGGCTGGTTCAATATACATAAATCTATAAATATAATTCAGCACATAAACAAATTAAAAAACAAAAACTATGTGATTCTCTCAATTGATGCAGAAAAAGCTTTTGATAATATCCAGCATCCTTTCATGATCAGAACATTTAAGAAAATTGGCATAGAAGGGACATTTCTTAAACTGATAGAGGCTGTCTAAGCAAACCCATAGCCAATATTGTATTGAATTGGGTTAAATTGAAATTATTTCCACTCAGATAAGGAACCAGGCAAGGTCGCCCATTGTCTCCACTGCTTTTTAACATTGTAATGGAAGTCTTAGCCATCGCAATTAGGCAAGAAAAGGCGATCGAGGATATCCACATAGGGTCAGAAGAGATCAAAGATTCACTCTTCACAGATGATACAATTGTATATCTGGAAAACACCAGGGATTCTACTACAAAACTCTTAGAAGGTGATCAAGGAATACAGCAGTATCTCAGGTCACAAAAATCAATACTCACAAATCTGTAACCTTTATATATACTAACAATAGTCAAGCTGAAAAAACAGTCAAGGACTCTATTCCATTCGCAGTAGTGCCAAAGAAGATGAAATATTTGGGAGTTTACCTAACAAAGGACATGAAAGATCTCTATAAAGAGAACTATGAAACTCTAAGAAAAGAAATAGCTAAAAATGTTAACAAATGGAAAAACATACCATACTCATGGCTGGGAAGAATCAATATTGTTAAAATGTCCATACTACCCAAAGCAATAAACAATTTTAATGCAATCCCTATTAAAGCTCTTCTGTCATACTTTAAAGATCTCAAAAAAATATTTTATTTTATATGGAATCAGAAAAAACTTCAAAGAGCCAAGATATTACTCAGAAATAAAAACAAAGCAGGAGGAATCACGCTACCAGACCTCAGACTACACTATAAATCAAAAGTGACCAACCAGCATGGTGCTGGCACAAAAACAGAGAGAGAGACATGTATGGAACAGAATAGAGAACTAAGAGATGAACCCAGCTACTTACCATTATTTGATCTTTGACAAGCCAGTTAAAAACATTCCATGGGGAAAAAATTCCCTGTTTAACAAATGATGCTGGGTGAACTGGCTGGTGACTGAAACTGGACCTTCCTACACCTTTCACCATTAAATAAATAGACTTTCACTGGATTAAAAATTTAGACTTAAGACATGAAACTATAAAGATACTAGAAGAACGTATAGGGAAAACACTTGAAATTGGCCTGGTGAATATTTTATGAGGAGGACCCCCTGGGCAATTGAAACAACACCAAAAATACATTACTGGGACCTGATCAAATTAAAAAGCTTCTGCACAGTCAAAAACACAGTAAGTAAAGCAAACATACAGCCCTCAGAATGGGAGGAGATATTTGCAGGTTATGTCTCTGACAAAGGTTTAATAACCAGAATCCACCAAGAACTCAAATGTATTAGCAAGAAAAGAACAAGTGTTCCCATCTCAGGGTGGGCAAGGGACTTGAAGAGAAACCTCTAAAGAAGACAAGTGCTCAGCATACAAACATATGAAAAAATGCTCATCATCCTTATTCATCAGAGAAAGGCAAACCAAAACTATTCTCAGATATCATCTAACTCCAGTATGATTAGCCCACATCACAAAATCCCAATACTAGAGGTGTTGGCATGGATGTGGAGAAAGGGAACACTTCTACACTGCTGGTGGGACTGCAAACTAATATGTTCTTTTTGGAAAGATGTTTGGAGAACACTTAGGGATCTAAAAATAGACCTGCCATTAAATCCTACAATTCCTCTACTAGGTATATATCCAGAAGACCAAAATCACGTTACAACAAAGATACTTGTACCAGAATGTTTATTGCAGCCCAATTCATAATTGCTAAGTCATAGAAGAAGCCCAAGTGCCCATCGACCCATGAATGGATTAATAAATTGTGGTATATGTGCACCGTGGAATATTATGTAACCTTAAAGAAAGATGGAAGACTACCTCTTTCATGTTTACATGGATGGAGCCATATATTTCTCAGAAAAGTATCTCATGAATGGAAGAAAAAGTATCCAATATACTCAGCCCTACTATGAAACCAATTTATAGCTTTCATGTGAAAGGGGAGGGGGGAGGATGCGTGGAGGGAGGGTAATTGGTGGGACCGCACCTACCATGCATCTTACAAGGGTTGATATGAAATTTACTAGGTGTAGAATATAAATGTCTTAACACAATAACTAATAAAATGCCATGAAGGCTATGTTAACCAGTTTGATGAAAATATTTCAAATTGTATATAAAACCAGCACATTGTACCCCATGATTGCATTAATGTTCACAGCTATGATTTAATAAAAAAAAGAAGAACCTCTGAATTGTTTCAAATAACATAATGGGAATATTCCAAGAATGGTCTTATAGAACATTTTTGTATGTACTCTATCAATTTATTCAGACATTAGTTCACTAGGAGAAAGCAAAAACCTCTAAAATATTTTGCTAAATCTGTAATAAAGCTGCAACTTTAAATTTAAATATTCCAGATAAGCACATCAAGTTTCAAAAACATTAAAATATTCTTAGTACTTGCAATATTAAAAATAAAATTTCCCAAGCAAGCTGAAGCCCAATAGGAGAGGAATATTGCTTCATATTTTTCCCATCCTAAATGCAAAAGATCCTCCTCCCTCTGTCTAATAAATACAGTAATCATCTTGAGTTGTCAGCATATGTAATGCCATGTAATTCTCATGACATGCCACAAAATATAGACAAATAGGTTTTTGAATTATTATTTTCCAGCTGAGTGGCCCATTGTAGCTTAACCACATAAGCTGTTGGTACTATACTGCCATTTTGGCTGCACGTTACTATGACTCGTCACATCCATTGTGTCAAAATGAAGAGTGATCATTATTATTGATCTATTCAACTTCTATTAGCCTTACAGAATTGACAGTTAAAGATATTATTAAAATTTCATATTTAGAAATTCAGTGGGAAAATGCTATTTCATTTTAACACAAAATCAGTTCCACAAAGAAGGCAATTAAACATTGAAATAGTGCAGATGCTTTCTGGTTGACAAATAATAATGCCTAAAATGCACTTAAACCTCATTCTCATGAACTTATACAGGATTTTAGGACCAAACAGGTATATTTTCAGATGGTCAATTCCTACTTTCAATTATTTCAATAATTCAATAACAGCTTTGCAAAAAATGGATTTGACATACAAGTCTTTAATAATTAAAGGTATTAAAATAAAAAATGAAAACTTTATTTCTAAAGAAGATGCTATATTACAAAGTAAATGGAGAATATCCACCAAGCTACAAACTTCCTCAAGTAGAGATTGATACCCAATCTGAATGTTGTATTGAGGAAAAAAAGCTTTCAAACAGTCAGATTATTGTTCCATAGGGTGTAAGTCTAACTCTACTTACTGTTGAAGCTAAGTGAACATCTTCAATTTGGAAAATTATACTTGAAATATGAAAAATAGGTTAATTTACTTTTACCTAATCATAAATGTTTAGCATTAAAGCTCACAATTGATTGCATATTCACTAAAAAATAAGCACTAGATCTAGCAGGATTATATTAGTATGTTAAACTAACCTAAGCTTTTTCTTTTCAAAGTATTTCATCAAACTTCACACTGCTCTATATGAGTAAAAAGTTAGAGATGGAATGGTGGTCTGTAATAGTTACACATTCCCACTCGGATGGTTCCAGATGTCACTCATCTTGTGATCAGTTTTTCCTCGGCAGAAATTCTCTACCTTTATTTATTGGTTTAAATTGATATTGCCTTTCACATGCTTCATGACAAATGGGATTAATTACATTACCCTGAGGTAAAGAGTTTTTAGGCTGGAACTTTTAGTAGCCAGAAGCACAGTGGCTTTCATGTGGTCTACAAATTCCCTCAACAGTTTTTCCTCCACAGCTTCTGGTTTTCATAATATGAAAGGTCTATTGTTACAACATGTTCATTTTGTTTTTAAATATAACTAGTATTATATTTCATATTATATTTCTTTTTATTGCTATTTCATAATTCCAAATAGAGCCATTCGAATGTGAAGAAAGAATTTTGAAAAATTGAAAAAAAATATATTTTGAACACGTATTTCCAAAGTTGAAATGTATTTTTGTCATGTACTCTGAGTATCATTCAATAATTGGTAGGTGCCTAATAGGCAGCAACTCCTAAGGATTATGCTATAGGTTGACCCTTTATTTCCATCTGTAAAAAGAGAGCATAAATCAATATAAAAATGGATACACAGAAAATTCAAGTTTTCTTCTGCTTCCCACCTCAGTGGGTCTAGAAGATAGAGGGCTGAGCTAAAGAGTATTTTTTTTTTTTTTTACAAATAATAATTTAACATACAACTCTCTTTATTGCAAATGCCATACAATTATAACTTCAGGGAAACTTGCAAAATCCAGTACCTCTTTTTCTTTTTCTTTTTTTTATTTTTTTTATTAAATCATAGCTGTGTACATTGATATATTCATGGGGCATCATTCACTAGCTTCACAGACCATTTACCAAGTTTCACATATACCCTTGTAAGATGCACCGCTGGTGTAATCCCACCAATCCCCTTCCCTCTACCCAACTCCCCCCTCCCTCCCCTCCCTTTCCCCCTTCCCCCTATTCTTAGGTTGTAACTGGGTTATAGCTTTCATGTGAAAACCCTAAATTAGTCTCATAGTAGGGCTGAGTACATTGGGTACTTTTTCTTCCATTCTTGAGATACTTTACTAAGAAGAATATGTTCCAGCTCCATCCATGTAAACATGAAAGAGGTAAAGTCTCCATCTTTCTTTAAGGCTGCATAATATTCCATGGTGTACATATACCACAATTTATTAATCCATTCGTGGATCGATGGGCACTTGGGCTTCTTCCATGACTTAGCAACTGGGACTTGATCAAACTAAAAAGCTTCTGCACAGCCAAGAACACAGTAAGTAAAGCAAGCAAACAGCCCTCAGAATGGGAGAAGATATTTGCAGGTTATGTCTCCGATGAAGGTTTAATAACTAGAATCCACAGAGAACTCAAACCCATTAGCAAGAATAGAACAAGGGATCCCATTGCAGGCTGGGCAAGGGATTTGAAGAGAAACCTCTCTGAAGAAGACAGGCAAGCAGCCTTCAGACATATGAAAAAATGCTCATCATCTTTAATCATCAGAGAAATGCAAATCAAAACTATTTTGAGATACCATCTAAACTCCAGTGAGACTAGCCTAGATCACAAAATCCCAAGACCAGAGATGTTGGCGCGGATGTGGAGAAAAGGGAACACTTTTGCACTGCTGGTGGGAATGCAAATTAATACATTCCTTTTGGAAAGAGATATGGAGAACACTTAGAGATCTAAAAATAGATCTGCCATTCAATCCTATAATCCCTCTACTGGGCATATACCCAGAAGACCAAAAATCACATCATAACAAAGATATTTGTAAAGAGTATTATTCTTAAGTCTTAAGATCTCATAGTTTGCCTTGGTATTTTCTGACATGCTTGGGACCTAGCATCCCTTCAGAACCCCTTTCTTCTTCTTCTTCTTCTTTTTTTTATTGAATGGGAATTGCTATCCTATACCTGTCTCGCTATTGTATTTCGGAAGCAGAAACTTATTTATCTTTATTATATTCGCATCTGGAGAGAAATTTTGCTTCAGGATAAATAATACCTTGAGTTTCACCCATATTTGAGTTAGATAATATTAAGATGAAACTCTGGACTTTAGATTTTAGAGTTCATGTTGATAGGCGCTAAGAGTTTTGGGACTATTGGCATAAAATGCTTTCCACATGTGAAAAGAACATGGATTCTGATAGCCAGGGGCCAAATGCTGTGGACTGAATAATCTGTGTTCCACCAAAATTCATATGTTGAAGCCCTATTTCCCAATGTGATGGTATTTGGAGTGAGGCCTATGGGAGTTAATTAGGTTATGAGGCTGGAGTCTTCCTAAATAGGATCATTGCCCTTATAAGAAGATATGTGAGATAGCTCATCTTTCTTTCTGCTATGTGAGGTATAAGAAAGTTAGAAATGAAAACAATATAACCTAAACATTTGTACCTTCATATTAATCTGAAATAAAAAAAGAAAAAGAAAGTGTCCATCTGAAAGGCAAGAAAAGAGCCCTCACCAGGAACTGATTTGGCCATCACCTGGATTTGGACCTCCCAGACTCCAGAACTATAATAATTAATTTCTGTTGTTTGAGCCACCTAATCCATGGTATTTTTTTTTGTTACAGCAGCCCAAACTGACTCAGACAGTCTCTAAACACACCTAGACTTCTCATATATCAATTTCCATCATAAGTGTGACTGGGAAACTAGGCATTTACAAAGCTTTTTAACTCTGTACTCCACTTTATCTTAGACAAAAGGCCAAGAAGCTACAAAGCTTTTGAAATGTTTCTGAGGCACAGATAGCTGTGGAAGCTCTAATATAAAGAATGCTGCTCACATGTACCCTTGTAAGATGCACCACAGGTATGATGTGAGCCTTGGCAAAGGTGGAATGTAAATGTCTTAGCAAAGTAACTAGGAAAATGCCAGGAGGGCTATGTCAACTAATGAGATGAAAATGTGTCAAATAGTCCATGAACCAAGTGTATGGTGCCCCATGATCATATTGATGTACACAGCTATGATTTAATAAAAAGAAAAAAAAGAAAGAAAGCTATAACCCAGTTACAACCTAAGAATAGGGAGAAGGGGGAAAGGGAGGGGAGGGAGAGGGGTGGTAGGTGGAGGGAGGGGGATAAAAAAAAAAGAATGCTGCCTGTCAGTGATAAAATATGAGTTGCAAAAGATTGTTTTGTGTGATCTCTTACTTAGTGCAGATGTAGCAAGTGACAAAAGATGATTTATCTATAAGGCAGTAGTAAATGGAGCACAGAAAACAAAGCAAAACTGATTTTTTCCAACTAGACCTTTGGATATAATAGTTAGAACTAAACATATAATTAAATGCAGATGTAATATGAAGGAATAATATAAAACAATGGAAGAGAGAGAAATAGAGAAGAAAATTTAGGTTGTAAAATATAGGAGAGAGGAAAGAAAATGTAATTTAATAGCAATTGCTCATATTATCTGTCTCTATTATACAAACGAATAATAAAATCATGCTTTAGGGGTGGTGCCTGTGGCTCAAAGGAGTAGGGTGCCTGCCCCATATACTGGAGGTGGCAGGTTCAAACCTGGCCCCGGCCAAAAGACCAAAAACTGCAATAAATAAATAAATAAATAAAATGATGCTTTATATTATTTCTACATTATTTCTACATGCTACATTATTTCTACTTAATAATGTGCATAATAATCTTTACATTTTATTCATATCATATCCCTATTTTTCTTAATGCTAAAATAGTAATATTTCATTATATTGACATACCAGAATTTTCTTAACTAATTCCAACAGACAACAAAAAACAGAAAAATTAGAAGAACAAGTCACGCACAGAGTTTTCATGCACAAAAGGCACATGAAAAATGTTCAGCTGCCTTAGGAATTGTTACTGAATATAAAACAATCATATAATTTCTTATCAAGCAGATTGTTCGAATTACTTATAGCATTTAGTTTGGGCCAGACTTTGAGAAAATCATGGTACTCAAGTAATATTGGTTGGAATATAAATTGAAACAAGTCTTTTTTTAAAAGGATAATTGTCAAGTTTCTATAAGAATTAAAATTTCAGTTTTAGAAATTTATCCTGTTTACACAAAGATGTCCAAGCTATAAAAGCACACCTTTATCATAAACAGTAAAGCACACATTTGAAATGTATTAAAAAGAGCTATTAACAGTCCTTCACTTACCCTAGGTATCTTACTCTCAGAGAAAACCTTTTCTCAGCATTTCTGATTAAGTTTTATGATGGTTATGACCATCACACAAATAATAGGATTTTATCACCATTTCTAGATTTATAGTCTTCAGATAGTAACCATTAGCTTCCTACTTTGAAAGATGAGATTTTTGTCACTTAAAAACTTCCCATCTACCCTTCCAAGTTTTAGTAAAATTTTTCTATTGGCTATATTAATAACTGCAAAATAGTACATTTAAACCTCTGCTTCTTAGTCCATCCACCTTAGATAGTGTATCTTAAATTTCTACTATGAAAGATGAGAAAAATTAGGCCCATGAATTACGTTCCACATATGCTTGTTGCTATGACACCCTAAGCTGTGAAGATACACTTAAATAGTTTTTATGTACTTTTAAATATATTTTATATTGGTAAAGTTTACATTGGTACTGCAAACTACATTATATTCTTTAAATATGACTATTGGTATTTTTAATCTAAGTTGATACCAAAGATCAATTACAAGTGAAAAGTACTTACCCTGTCTTAAGTATATGAATTTAATGTCTATAAGATGAACCAAGTGATACAGTTAACCAGACAGAGAAATAAATGCAATTATGTGACCCTAGACATGTTGTTCAAAGATGAATATATGAAGTGTCAAGGTCATATGCATTTGCTTTTGTTACACCACAGCAATTTCTCAGGAATTCTTTAATACTTCAGATTGCTTTGTACTTATATAATTTTTAAAACATTTTCTTGCTTATTATTTTTTACCTTGCTAATTTCAATATACGTTTAATCTACTGAAGTTGCAATAACACAATTATATGCACATATACAGAGAGAACGTGTACGTAACTACATTTGAAAGCCCTAAAGGTAAGAAGTACATTCTTTTCAAATTAACAGCTGCTTCTGCCTGAATAATAGTACATTAATAAGAAAAAGGGAGAGAAAGAAAATCAGAAATCATTTGTTCTTTACATAGTTGTAAATCTTTGCAAATCTGGCAAAGATTAATTTTTAACATCCTTGATCCTTTGCATTTACACATAAGATTGCAAAATGAGCATCACAAGTAATTAAACACACATGGTTGAAAGACTGTTAAAAACAAAAATTGAACTAAAAATCTTCAACAATATTTTATAACAAGAACCTCTTTTGTCACCACTATCCATAAGCCTTCTCTCCCCTGACCTAGAGCAACACATTAGCCCATTAGGTGAATAATCATCAATGAAATGAGAGCATTTTCTGGCTGCTGTTTTAGAGCCCTCGGCCAAGCCTCTGTCTCCTTCAGACAGTCTTATGTGCATTCTCTCTATATGATCTCCAAGAGAGAAGACATAACTTTTAACATTTGAACTATTTTTAGACTTATTGATATAATTTGACCAAGACCTGTTAGTTTGTGAATAAGCCCTATCAAACCGTCCTTTTGACTTTGCTATTTACCATTTTTTTTCTTTGCCAACTGCATTCTAGTGTAATATAAATGACTCCTTCCGTTCTAACCAGAGTTCTCTGAATTTTATTTTTCTTTCACTATTCCATATATCTATGTAACAACTTCCTTTAATAGTTTAAATTAATTTCATGAAATAATTTTATGGGATTTTAAATAATTTTATAATTTTAAGAAAAGATTGTTAAACCTAAAATACTATTTTTTTTAATTAAGAGAGCTATATGCATCCAGAACATGCATAGACTCCTACGTAATTTTCTCTGCCTCTAGATTCTAGCTCTCTAATGAATTTAACTGGATTAGAAACCAGCTGAAGTAGTTCATTCCCACTTTCTGAGCTCCAAATTTTGGGGAGGACTTAAGCCAGGATAAATCTCCATCCTAGTGGGATATCCAATAATCACCAAACAGTTTTGGATCTTCTTTCTAGCAACATGTCCCCAGAGCTGGGAAAGGAAAATTAGAAAACATTCTCATGCAAGGAAATAGAACTGTCTTCTCATACCAACCAATTATCTTTTATCTGTGAAAAAGACAAAAGGAGATCAACAGAGAATTTGGAATAAGAGCACTCTCTACTTTCACCTGTTGTTGACTACCAGTGAAAACTTTAGGATACTCAGGTCTCCATAGAGCCCAGAAAAGAAAGTGCTAGAACCCTAGAAAGTGGTGACTCTACAGGCAAATTTCTACTTGCCATAGGGCCCTAATATATAGTAGCCAGGGTAATACGTCATTACCACCACTCTATATGTTCTTCTCCTTGCCTCATTATGCTGTGAGAAACTGCACATTTTTCCAGCTATTAGTGAAAATTATTTTACTGGCAGGTTGGCTACAAATGCATGATAATTCTTTCATTAGCAACAAAGCACATCGTTCCTAAAAAATCCAATAAGCAGAGATATTTCACTGTGTTTTGTTGATATTTACAAAACAATTTTTAGCCCTCAAGTAGTTCCAAGTGCCACTGAGTCCTTTTGGTATTATTTCATTTGTTTGTTTTGTTTTTCACATCTTTAAGGCCTCACCAAAAAAAAACAAAAAAGATTCAAGCATGTAGCAGAATGGTAGCAGACGCTGCTACTGTATTTATCCTGTGATATAAACGGTTAGATGGATATATATTCACAAAAAGGAACGGAGAATAAACAGAATAGCATGCATGGCTTTATTGCAGAACCCTACCTGTGTAATCCCTTTGTGTGTAATGTGATAGCGAAGCTTCCTCCTCCTCTGAGGCCAGGAGAAAGGTCCACACCGGCCTTCTACTGTGTCAGCATCAGCCACTCAGCTTCTGCTGGGACAAAGCTAGCTCTCTGCAATAAGGAAAATGAGAAATGTGGCTTTAAAATCAAATTCTTTGCCTATGTATAACCTATGTAAATAGATAACAACCCTCCTCCCCCAAGCCAGACCACAAGTGCCACATCCTTTACCCAAGTTATATTTTAATCACCACATAAAATAGCTGTAAGGACAGCACAGTACTCCAAAGCATAGTACTTGCTTATGTATCATCTTGATTCCTTGTAATGGTTCCCCTTTTTGTAGAAATATGCAACTTCCCTACCCTGACTCACAGAGCACTGCAAAATATGCTCCATCTTTTTCCTTCAGGCGCCTCCCTCAGAGTTTCCATTCTGTCTTTTTCAGCCACGCGACCTTTTTTGTCCAAACCACCAGGTTTGCTCTTCCTTAAGAGCATTTGCTCCAGCCACGCTTTCTGTTGGTAGAATTGCCTTGACCTCAGTTTTGCTCAGCTGTCTCCTGTTCATTCATCAGCTCTCAGGTAACCATTACCCCAGCAGCAAGGTTCTCCCAATCAGCCAGCCACTGTAGACATCCCGACGTGAATCAAGTTGCCTATTCTAATTATTTTCATTATGCACATCACTACCTGACATATCTGTTGCTTGATTTTTAAAATCAATTTCCTATCCATCCATCAATGCCTCCCCAAAATTCAGACATTCTACAAAAGTAGAGACACATCACAGTCACTGATATAAGTCCAGTGCTTTTTTGGTATGCAGGCACAATGGTTTGAACGTGGCCGCTTCAAAATTCAGGTGTTGCCAATATGATAAAATTAAGAGTGAGGCCATTAAGAGGTGATTCGGCCATTAAGGCTCCTCTTTCATGAGTGGGATCAGGTGTCTTTCCAAAGGAGTTTTGAGGGACAGAGCTGGTTCTCACTTGCCTTTCTGCCTTCTGCAATGGAAGGACACAGCAAGAAAGCCCTTACCAGATACCACACCTTGATCTTAGACGTCTTAGCCTCCAGAACTGCAAGAAATAAATTTCTGTTTTTATAAATAATCCAGTCTGTGATATTCTCTTATAGCAGCACAGAGTAAGACAGACTTATTATCAAGGAGTAGGGTGCTGCTATAATATGTACCTGAGAATGTAGAAACAATGTGGGAACTGGGTAATGGGTGCTGGAAAACCCATGTGGCCATGCATAGAGCATGTTAGGGGTCATTCTGGGGAGGGATCAGAAGAAGAGGACAGCCGTAGGGAAGACCCACATCTTCTCAGAGACTGCAGGAGTTGTGACACTGGAGAGGATTCTGATGAGGTCTCAGATGGAAATGAGGAAAAGGTAGTGAAAACTGGAGGAAAAGTCATCTTGTTATAAAGAGGCAAACAACTTGGCTGAATTAAGTCTGTGCTCTAGGAATTCCTAGAAGGCTAAATGTCAGTAATGAACTAGGATATTTGGCAGAAGAAATCTCTAAGCAGCAAAATGTTCAGTAAGATTCATGTGGGTTTTTTTTAACTGATTATAGTAAAACATGAAAAGAGAGAAGTGATTTAAATACAGAATTAGTAACTAAAAGTGAAGAAGACCATAAATATTTGGAAAATTCTCAGACCAGCCATGTAAGGAATAAAAAGTATGTGTAAGAGAGAAAGTCCAAGGGTATGGCCAAACTACCATTTGATGAGATGCTTCATAGAGATAGAAGGAAGCCAGATGCTACTCATTAAGACTGTGGGAGAATGGCCTCAAAGACATTTCAGAGCTCTTCTGGGCTGCCACACTTATCACAGTCCCACAGTGCTGGAGTTGGGGTCTTTGGGTCAGAATTGCTTCAGGGATAGGCCCAGGGCACCTGTGGGACCTCAGTGCTGAGGGCCTGCTCAGGTCTCTGTTCCCTGCATTCAGATGCAGCACTTCTCATGCTCCAGCTGTGGCTCAAGCCAGTCGAGGTGGAGTTTGGGCCACTGTGCTAGAGCCAGCAGTGAACAACCTGCAGCCTGCAGGCTGCATGTGGATTATTTTAGGCCTGTTTTGCTTATTTGTGGTGTTGGATATTACAAAAATTAGGCATGGACCATTTTTTTTGCTCATCACTTTCATTTAGTGTTTATGTTTTTAATGTGTGGCCCAAGACAACTCTTCTTCCAATGTGCTACAGACAAAAAAGAAAGGTTGGACACCCCTGGAGCAGTGACCCTTAGTGGTAGCCATGTGGTACTAGTTCTGTAGGTGAACATAGTGCAAGAGCTGTGGAAACATAGTTTTCCTAGATTTCAAAGGATGTCTCAGACAGCCTCAGAGCCTAGATTGAGAAATGCCCCAAAGACAGAGCTTCTGCAAAGAGTCCTCATAGTACAATGTTTGGTGGAGCTGCGGGGGCAAGACCGTCTGCCAGGCACCCTTAACTTCAGAGCCACCAGCTTAGCGCCAGGCTGGGAATAATACAGGCACAGCTTAGGTCTTTGAAGCCATGGTGTCAAGGCAATCAGAAGGCTTGGGGGCCTACCTCCACCTTTGTGTGTCCAGAAAGTAGGGCATTGGTGTCAAGGAAGATTATTCTCAAGTCTTAAGATTTAAGTTTTTTTGCTCTGTTGTGTTTTTAACTTACTTTGGACCTGTTACTCCTTTCTTCTTTTTTTTAGTTCTATTTTTCCATTTCAGAATGGAAATGTTCACCCTATGCCTGTATCACCATCACATTTTGGAAACACATAACTTGTTTGATTTTACAGGCTTATAGCTGGGGGGATATTTGCCTCAGATGAACCATTCCTTGAGCCATACCCAGATCTAATGTACATGATACTTTAGACCTTAGACTTTAAAGTTGGTGCTGGAATGAGATAAGAATTTGGGATCTATTGGGATGGAATAATTGTACTTTGTATATAAGAAGAACATCAATTTGTGGGGACCAGGAAAAGAAAACGACCATTTGAAAATTCAGCTGGCCTTTAAGTGGTGAGTAGGCCATGAGGGCTCCTCCTTAGTGAACAAAATTAGGTGCTCTCATAAAGGGGCTTGACAAAGGGAGCTGACTCTCTCCTGCCCTTCCATTCTCACCAGGTAAGGACACACAAGAAAGTCCTCAGCAAATGCTGGCATCTTAATCTTGAACAGCCTCTAGAGCTAAGAAAAATAAATTTCCGTTCTTTATAAATTACACAATCTCTGATATTCTTTTATAGGAGTAGAAATGGACTAAGATAGCAAGCAATAAATATATAATTGTTGAATAAAAAATGAAGACATGAAAGAATGAATATTTTAGTTACTCCTTCCTAAGAACATAGCAGAGAGAGCCAGCACATTTTATCTTCCACTGGCTGTATGTATATTTGTAGTCCTAGCTACTCAGGAGGCTGAGGCAAGAGAATCGCCTAAGCCCAGGAGTTGGAGGTTGCTGTGAGGTGTGATGACCTGGCCCTCTACCGAGGGCGATAAAATAAGACTCTGCCTCAAAAAACAAACAAACAAACAAAAAAGAACAGAGTCTCACTATGTCACTCTGGGTAGAGTGCTGTGCCATAGCACAGTGGTTAGCATAGTAGTTAAGGCACCAGCCACGTACACCAAGGATGGCGGGTTGAACTCGGCCCAGGCCAGCTAAATAACCATGACAACTGCTACAAAAAATAGCCGGGCGTTGCCCCAAAGCCAATGTGATTTTGGCTAATCTACTCCAAGTCATTCATGTCTCTCTCTTCTTTGGAGTCCACAACCCAGAAGGCCAGTGCAATTCAACTCCAGTGATAAGTAAGTGCTCCAAAAAATATGTTCTTACTCTGCATATCTCAGAAAGGAGGTAGCACGAAATCGAGAGGGCAAAATATAGGTTTGGCTCTGGAATGTTCTCCTCTGCATAGAGCTATATTTTAGATCATTGTAAAGAGAGGAGATACTGGAGACCTGCACGTGGGGAAGAAACTGGAGAGGCACATTTTCCTTATCATTGCACCATCAGGGGAGTCTAAAAGAATTATCACCCACTTAAATTAATCTGTCCCCACAGCCAAATACTCTTTTCTACAACCTATCATACTTCTTGGAGTTTTTGATGGATTTTCAAAGTCAAGGAGAAACTAAATAGAAACTGCCATAGAAATATCATATTGGTGCTGGGCCACCAAAATCAAGCCCTGTGTATGATGACATTTAAACAAGGACTTCTAAACAGAAAAGCAGTGGAGGAGACAAATATGAGTCCTGTTGCAATGTAGACTTAATTTCTTTTACAACAAATAATTTATTACCCTCAATGAATCCCCAACAATAAAAATTAAAAGAAATAAAAAAAGTTACTTAAAAAAAAATAAATAAATTATTTATTGCAAGTTCATTGGGCTTCCAACTACTGTACAATTTTAATGTAGATGACTCTGAGCAAAGTCTTTCAGGAAATAAACTGGAATGAACTTAAATGGACCCATATTTCTTAATATATGTAGACATTACATTAATTTATAAGTTGTCGTATTTATGACAAGGAAGGTCTGTTTCACCTTGTCCTGTGGTCATTTATGTATAGGATAAATGACATAAACTCCTGGATAGAAGTACAAATTTAATATTTAAAGACCAGATCAAGAATCCAGGAGACATGGCAGACTAGAAGACAAATTGGAAAGTTTGACCTGCTAGATATTAACATCAATCTTTTCTAAGCCTTAAATTTTATTATATGTTATAGTTTACAAAAGTAGTTCACATTTTCATCCTACTTTATTTAGGCCTCACTGAGCTTAATGAAGTTTAAATGAAGATTTTATTAGGTGGATTTTATAGATCTTCAATAATCTGACAGTAATAGCATTGAGGTATGTAAATTAATTTAAGCTCCATATTTAACTTTATCCTGCACTACCTGGGTGCCATCGGTGTTCCAGTCAGCCTTCTAGATACCAGAGAATCAAATATTCCTGCTTAGGTCTGATAGGGAAGTCAGATTGTTATAGAATTTAAATTAATTTCAAGTGATTTTCAGTTTGACTGAACCCCATTGGTTTGGATCTATTTTTCTCCAGATTAGGTTGGATTAAGGAGACCAACAAGGAAGAAGAAAACAAATGATAATGTTGCTTTACATTTACAGAACATTTAAGATTTATGAAAATAGATCTTGATCTTTATAAATTGCCCCACATAAGTTTCATAACATTGACATGGATAGGTATCTTTATCTTACAGATCAAGAAGCATACACAAAGATATAGGAAATTTGGCCAAGATCAGAAAATTTGTTAAGTACTGGAAAAAAACCTTAGCGTCCAAGACTAGGCAAAGATGCTACTATGTCAACCTCAGGCATCAGAAAGAAGTCAGATTATATAATATCCTAGCTCACCCAGTCAAAAACCATCATTCATGAGTATTAGCATATTCAGTTTGTACCTAAAGTATATTCAATAGTAGAACAAGAAGTGACATGACCTCAAAGTCAAGTGGAAGTTTATTAGTTCTAGGAACACTCTTAATCGCTGAATGGCAATTTAACCAAAGGATTTGGGCATATCAAACTTCTCTGTGGTACTACTTAACTTTGTAACTGTCTAACTATCTTTATTGCTATGTTGCAACTGTGCTAAATGTCAGCCCCAGCTGGTGGTTTGGAAAATACAAAGCATGATAGAGAAATAATGTTTTATAGTTATTTTTAAATTTATGTACAGCAGGTCAGGACTCCCAGAACCTGGTGTTTTGTCACTCTTAAGCTGAAGTAAAAGTTCTAGTTACTTGTCTACCTGTGAATGCATGAGTCAGATATGCCTGCTCTCAGTGATTCTGGGCCCAGTGCCATATTTGCCTTGCTCCAGTGTGAGCATGATCCAGTGTGCAAGAATTTCTTCTACATTAGTAGCTCCCCTACCTTCCTATCTCATTTTGAAAGCTGATTAGAGGCAGACTACACACACACACACACACACACACACACACACACACACACTTCTATAGCATATCCAACTATAAATTTTAATCACAAAGTAATTACACATAATTTTACCATTAAAAAAGTTCATATTAAATCAACAACAAAAAAGCAAGCAACCCGATTAAAATATGGGCAAGAGATAGGAACAAAATCTTTTCATGAGGACATATAAATGGCCAACAAATACATGAAAAATATTTGTCATCTCTCATTAGTAGAAAAATGCAAATCAAAACCATTTGAGATATCACCTAATACCCGTAAGAATGGCCTACATCACAAGGTACCAAAACAATGGCTGCTGCTGTGGGTGCAGAGAGAAAGGAACATTCATACACTGTTGGTGAGACTCCAAACTAGTACAGCCTTTATGGAAAGAAGTATGGAAATTACACAAAGAACTAAAAGTATACCTTCCAGGTGGTCCTACGATTCCATTACTAGATATTTACCCAAAAGAAAAAAAGTCACTTAACAATAACGACATATTCACTCCAATGTTTATGGCAGTTCAATTTACAATTTCAAAGATGTGGACACAACCCAAGTGCCCTTGAACACAAGGATGGATTATCATACTGTGGTACATGTATATTATGGAATACCATTAAGCCATTAAAAAACAGAGATTTTGAATCCTTTGTTACAACTTGGATGGATGTGGTGAATAGTCTCCTAAGTATCAGAAGAATAGCAAAAAAAGCATCATGTGTACTCAATACTAAGGTGAAACTTGTAGATAAACAACAATATGCTCACGTGAGAGAAAAACCTAATAAATCCTAGAAGGAGGAAGGAGGGCCAGAAGTTTCCTTTCCAGCAGGAACAATACGCAGTGTATGGCTCACTTCCTGTCTGAAAGACACAATTATAATTTAGACTTTACCTTGCAAATGCAAACAATGTAACTTTATCGTAAGTACACTCTATTAATCAAAAGGAATTTCTTTAGAAGTTCATATTAACCAATGAGGTTATAAGAATGACAAAAATAAAATACCTCAAACTGAACATTTCATTCATTCCAATTCTCTTTAATTTCCTGTTACAACTGAACAGAGGTTTACAGTTATAAAGAGAACTGTCAAAGTTAATTTAAGAATGTTCACTACACTTATGTGTGTTAAATTTAGAATTTGACAATAGTTAGTTGT
Source organism: Nycticebus coucang (assembly GCF_027406575.1). Classification (NCBI taxonomy): domain Eukaryota; kingdom Metazoa; phylum Chordata; class Mammalia; order Primates; family Lorisidae; genus Nycticebus; species Nycticebus coucang. Next base: position 162,933,150 of record NC_069780.1, on the reverse strand, counting down.
CAATAAAACTTGACCAATGATTAGTTGGTCAATACCTAAACAAATTATTAAAGGCTCTGTCTTTAAGTAAGAAAAGCCATCGTAACAGTTCTTTTCTTTCTGCTAGGAAATAATATGTTTATTTTTTAAGTCAAGAATTAATGTTTCAAAAATGTCACATACTTGCCTAGAGAGTGATGAAATTCAAGGTTGAAAGTGTATTTAAATAACTAATTAACAGTTTGCATTCCTTCGAGTCCAAGACTAGGCAAAGATGCTACTACTTCAGTAAGTGTGGCAAAGATGCTAGCTATCCATAATAAAATCTGTGTTCCTCTTTTTTGATACAGTCAATGGGTACATTTCATGGCAAGCTCTTGCATAAAGGTATAGACAAATGATCAGTTCACACCAGCAAAATATGAGCAGAATGAGATGTGCTACTTCTGAGCTTGGCTTTCTCAAGAGGTAGGTGTCCCTTCTTTACTTTGTCTCCCTCTGCCTGTTGGAACTTAGTGGATGATGAGCCACAGATGGAAAGATCTTGTCCCTGAATCACTTCATGGAAAGCTCCCACTAATCAGCAATACCCTCAATGGACTGGTTTAATTCTATAACTGAGAATTAAACTCCTATTTTGTTAAGCCACTGAAATTTTTGGTTTCATTTTTCAATAGTTAAAATTACCCTACCAGAATACTCTTAGGAAAATAAATTTTCATTGCTAGAGTCCATTTTTCTGAAACCAGAAGAATATAATGTTTGAAAAAGCAGGCCAACCCTCAGGCCCTTGATGAGGTATAGACACAAGCAGGTCTCACGGATGCTTCATGGTTAACTTCATAGTACGTGTATAAGGAACTTGAAGGTGCTTTTGTGGAACTCACATCTTTTTCTTTTCCTTCAAGTTGCTAGCCTTTTAGTGCACCAATGAAAGAAAATAGTGAATTGACCACGGATAAATTGGCATTAAGTGGAAGAGTAAATTTAGCACTTTTGTCCTGAAAAATGACCATGCCCATAATTTTACCAAAGGTTTCATTTTACTCTTTGCTGAGAATCATAATCCAAAATAGCACAGTGCTGTGGTCTGAATGTTTGTGTCCCCCCAAAGTTAATATGATGAAACCTAACACCCAATGTAGCTGTGGGGCATTTAGGAGGTGCTTACGTAATGAGCGCAGACCCCTCGTGAATGGGATTAATTCCTTACAGAGAGGTCCAAGGGAGCTGTCTCATTCCTTCCACCATGTGAGGACACAATAAGAAGGGATCATCTATGAGGAACTGGCCCTCACCAGACACTGAAACTGCCAGTAACTTGACCTTGAACTGTCCAGCCTCTAGAACTGTGAGATATGAATTTTTTTTTTATAACATTTGGTATTTTATCATAATCACCTGAAGGGACAAAGACATTTTGCAAACATTTGCTGGTATCATGACCTACACCTTTTCTGTAGGATGTTGACTGTTGTGGCAACATGTGGAAAACACAGTTTCCCCAGAAACCTATTTTGGCCTATTTTTGAGGTGATTACCCTTTATCTATTTCTGGAAAAATGTACGAAATTACTGAGGATAAGATTGATAGATTAACTTGTGCATATACCATTCAGCCTTTTCCCTGTCTCTTTGGAATCTTTTTGCCAACAAATAGGTTCCATAGAGCACTTTTGACTTCCAAAAATAAGTCCATCAGGGCCAGCCTTCTCGAGGCATATCTTTGGCTTATTTTGCTTCCCCTCTCTTCTGATCTTATGGCAGCTTCACAGTTGTGAGGGAGGAATTCTGAGTAAGCACATGCTATTCTTAGTCTGGGAGTTTCCATACCTTTTTTTACTTCATCTCACTAGCTCTTAATATCTTTCCAGTCTGAGTTAACGTCTTCCTTAGAGAACCCTTCCTAATGCCTTACTAAGTTAATTTGCTGTCAGATCTCTCCCATGGTATATTAGTTATATATTGCTATGTGACAAATTACCCTAGAATTTAGTAGCTTAAACAACAAACAACCATCTCACACACCTTTTAGGGTCCACAACTGAGTTTGGCCTAAGTGGGTAGATCTAGCTTAGGGTTTCTCATGAACTTATAGTCAAGATATTAGTCTGGTCTGCAGTCATTTGCAGGCTGGACTTGGGCCAGAGCTCAGCTGAGCTGGAGAGAGTGATAACTGTCAGCCAATGAAGGCAATAAACAAAAAAATGAAAGAGTTCCGTGTCAATCACTTATTGTGATGGTATATGCCAGAACAAGAAGAGAAAGCACTAACTTCCCCAGTCCATTTACCCCCATGGGGCAGCACACCACTCAAAATGGGGTACAGACATGAGGGTTATCCCATCATTGAGTGAGCCTCAAACAAAGAACTCTGGCAGTTTTACAGACCTCGGGTGAGGAGGGAGAGCTAAGAATGAAAACGTACTGAGTACCAAGTCAGAGTAGAGAAAAAGTGCCTTCAAGTTCTCTTTCTTCTTCCCTAGTGAGAAGTTCTCAGCAGAGCCCCCTGAGAAGGACCCTCCCCAAGGCCTCAGGTAGCATCTCCTAGGAATAAAGCTCCTATCCACCAGAGCAAGGAATGCAGATATGTAAATAACACGGCCAACCACGAGGGCCTGAGTCCTGGACTGCAACTTCCTTCAAAGGCTGCAAAGCACTGGCTGTGCACCAGGTTTGGGTGGGAAGGGTAGCTTTCCCCAAGAGGCCTGCCAGGTAAACCTTTGTAATTGCTTATGATCAGGCCTGAAAAATATCACACACAGATTTTTAACCAAGAGCCAGAACCCTTGGGGACTCTGTTCCTAAACAGCTCTCAACACAGCTATCATCAAGAAGCCTGAGTTCCCCAGCAAGCACCTCTCTGTCGTTGGTAGAGCACTGGCACGCTAGGCAGCTGCCTTCCCTAAAGCAGGTGTCCTCAACCTTTTTTAACAGGGGGCCAATTCACTGTCCCTCAGACCATTGCAGTGCCAGACTATAGTTAAAAAAAAAAACTATGAACAAATTTCTATGCACACTGCACATATCTTATTTTGAAGTAAAAAAACAAAACGGGAACAAATACAATCACACCACTTCATGTGGCCTGCGGGCCACAGTTTTAGGAGCCCTGGATGGGGAAGAAGTAACAAGGCTTTTATGGCTGAAAGTAAAAAATCATAAATCACTTCTGTCATATTTTTCTCTTTATAAGCAACTCACTAAATCTATCTGCACTCAAGGGAAGGGAAATTAGATTCTACTTTTTTGAAGGAAAGAATGTCAAAGGATCTATCTACTTTAAAACCACATACTTAAGTATATCATCTTAAGGTTTAGATGGAGAGTCTGGTGGAAAGAATTCTACTGCATTCAGACATTAAAGCCACACAGCTGAGTTGGTTCTCTGACCTCCATCTAACTCTGCTTCCATACTGAGAGGAGACGAGGAAATGAGTGACTATTGTATTAATTCCAATAATCTTTGTTTCAAATGCAAGTTTTTGTACTGTTGGTATAATCTATAGATTCACACAGCTATCGACTCAGTGGTAGTGAAGAAATCAAATTTTTCATGCATTCAGTTAATTAATTAAGATTACACAAATTCAGGGGTTTGTTACAATAATTCTGAACGGTATCATTTTCCCTCTGAAATAGTGAAATAGTCACCATAGTTAACGTCATAATGATTTTAACAAAGATAAAATAACTACAATCTGAAATATTAATTTAAGAAAACATACTGAACATCAGCATCTTTCTAAACCACTTTTTCAGAAGTCAAGACCAAAAGAAAGGAATGTTAGAATGTATTCCTCTCACCGGAATGTTAGCAAAGAAGTGAACCAAGGTTAATTTATGACTGAAGGGAAGATGACAACAAACAGCCTTTGAGGGTTTGGGGTTTTGTTTTACTTAATGTTAGGAAATGCTAGGAAACTATCACTTCCTCCCTACTTACAACTACTGTGGCAGTGAATTTACTGGAACAAAAATCCAGTCTACAAACTCCTCTAAGGAAATAAAAGCAACTTTACATTGGTGGTGGAATTACATTTTACATGTGATTTCCTGATTAACATTATGCAATACATTGTTATTTGAGATCCTCTCCTTGTATTATTATAACAACTAATCCAAACAGAATGCACGAAATCCCCCACACAGATTAGTAAAAATTACTGGCCTGTGGACATGTCAGTATCATGCTTCCAACACACTGCCTTTCTCTTAACTCTGTTGTTTGTTGTTCAAGAAACATTTTTTTTTTAATGTCTGGTTGTAAATAAAATAGAAGTATTAGAAATTAAAACAAATTCTCCAATAGAAAACATCATAGCTGTTGATTGGCATGATTTTTCCAAGCAGTTAATCTCTATATATTTCAATTTTGAGTTTTATTGAAGGACTGTGACCCTCTTGTTTACAGCTGTCTTTGCAGCATCTCAATCTGTGCCTGGCTGGTTATAATAAATAATTGTGGAAGAAATTAGTAATGCTGCTTTTTAGAATTGCATCATTGACTCACGATGTAGTTACTATGACTTCCCCCTTGTGGGCAGGAGGAATTTCCACTGTTTTACTATCCCAAAGATTAAATGTTTAGATCAAGGTTTGAAAAGATGTCACCTGTGTCTTAACTAAAGTGCAATTTTTAATTTCTTAAACATTTGAGCCTGTTTGATAATTAATTAATGACTTCAAAGCTGTTTGAAAATGCAAAATTATAGTTATTTATTAAATGTTAAAAAATTAAGTAATAAAACCTTTTTATACATTCACATATTTGGTGTGAAACCTTTTTATACATTCAGATATATGGTAAGCACCGGGGAAAAGTGATGAACAAGATAGACCAGATCCTGCCTTAACTTAAATTTAAACAAAAGATAGCGATATTAAACAATTTATTACAGAATTAGTCTATTTAGTTAAAATTATGACGAATGGAAACAAGGAAGAGAGTATCTAAGAGAATCTAACCTGGTGTAAAGCATCAGAGAAGTCATAACTGAGGAAATGATTCTTGAGCTGAGTTCTAGAAGATAAAAAGGATTTATTGGATAAGCAAAGGACTGCTAGGAATAGATAAGGGATTATAAAGGGATGAGAAACATGGTCCAGGGCAGAGAGAAGAGCAACAGAGAAGTATATAAGGAGAAGTGGAATCTGATGTGGTCAAGAAATGGAACATTTCAGATCGAAGAATCTGAAAGAAAATCATGTGTCTAGAATTCATAATAAACAGGGGGCCAGTTCACTGTCCCTCAGACCATTGGATGGCCTGACTATAGTTAAGAAAAAAAAAAAAAAAAACTATGAAAAAATTCCTATGCACACTGCACATATCTTATTATGAAGTAAAACAACAAAATGGGAACAAATACAATCACACCGCCTCGTGTGGCCTGCGCAGTTTGAGGACCCCTGGAGAGTGCTGCTTGTATAGAGTAAAGCAATCTGAATAAATTTACTTTCTCTTTCTGTGGAAGCAATTTTTATTTATATTCAAATACATTTTCCACTTTTATTTGCTTCTTTCTATTATATACTTCTTTAGAATGTTTCAAATACAGAGAACTTAAGTTTGAGACAATCTAGCTAAACAAAGTAAATCAAGTTTCTGATGCATTTCAGAATCATAAAGAACAAATTAGAAAACCCTTGAAATGGCACTTTTCTCTGAAAACCTCAGCAGTGCAGATCAGAAAAGTGCAATGGAACAAAAGAGAGAACCCATATATAAAACCATCTGCCTACAATCAACTGATCTTCAACAAGCGGACAACAGCATAGAGTGGGAAAAAGAAGCCCTATTCAGTAAATGGTCCTAGGAAAATTGGATAGCCACATGCAGAAGAATGAAATATGACTTCTGTCTCTCACTACTTATAAAAATTAATTCAGAACGGAGAAAATATTTAGATATAAGGCATGAAACCATAAAATGTATAGAAGAAAATACAGGAAAAATTCTCTTAGACATCTTTCTAGGCAAAATATTTATGACTAAGAACCCAAAAGCAACTACAGGAACAACAAACATAAATAAATTTGACTTGATTAAATTAAAGTTTCTGCACAGCAAAAGAAATAATCAACAGAGAACATAACCAACCTACAGAATGGGAAAGAATATGTGAAAACTATACATCTGATAAAGGGCTAATATCTACGATCTACAAGGAACTCAAATCGGCAAGAAAAAAAAAAGCTTCCAAAAGAAGCTTTTGAAAGAGATAGATAAATTTCCAAAAAACAGGAAAAAAATGTTCAACATCACTAATCAGCAGGGAAAGGCAAATTAAAACCATAATGAGATATCACTTTACCCCCATCAGAATGGCTATGATTAAAAAATCAAAAAGGGATAAATACTGGCATGGACGGAGAAAGAAAGGCATGCTTACTTATGGTTGGTGGGACTGAATATTAGTACAACTTCTATGGAAAACAGTACAGAGATCCTTCAGAGAACTAAAGGTAGACATACTTTTCAATCCAATAATCTCACTTACTGGGCATCATTTTATCATTGCAGCACAATTCACAATGGCAAAGATGTGGAATCAACCTAAGTGCCCGTCAATTCGTGAGTGGATTAATAAGATGTGGTATAAATGCTACATATACTATGGAGCATCACTCAGCCATAGATTTACTTTCTTAAAAGCTGGCTCCTATTCTAGAGCAAGATGGTATAGAAGCATTCTCTTGCTTCTTCCCTATAAATGCAACTAAATACCCAAGAAAGTATCTATCAATGATGAAAGAAATATGAAAGCAAACTAAGGGATTGATAACAGTGCTGGCTAGGAAGGAAAGAAGAAGGCAGACTGTGAAGGACCTCAGGCAGAACATGAGAAATTTTGTGGTGAATTTTCTAGGTTTTCTTTTCATCTTCCATATCCTTACAGACTGTGTGTGGGAGAATCTGAATCCCAAAACCACTGACAGGCATAGACAAAAAAATTCACCAATCAATAAAATAATATAAAATAATAATAAATAAAAATGAGCACACAAAGAATAAAATGTTATTGGAACTAAAGCACACAAAAATAAGTCAGAATCTCTACACTACGCCTAAACAAGTTGACTATTTGCTAAAGTTTAAAATTGGGTTAAGAGTTTGCTAATATGATAATTAAAAATATTCAGTATATACTTGAAAGCCATTTGTCATATCCAAGACCAGGAAAGCCAATATGTGGATGAGAAAAGATAATCAACTGACATTAGTACTGAGATGAATTAGCTGTTGGGATTATTTGACGAGAATTTTTAAGCAACTGTTAGAAAAATCCTTCAACATTCAATTACAAATTCTCTCGGAGAATACATAATGTAAAGAAAGAAATACAAGTTAGAAGAAAGAACCAAGAGGAAAATATAGAACTAAAAATACAATAATTAAAATTAAAAATTTGCCAGATGGTCTCAATAGTAGAATGGAAATGACACGGCATACAATGCCTGAACTTGAGGAAAGATCAAAGGCTTTTACTCAATCTAAATGAAAAATAAAAACAGATAAACAACATGAACAGAGCTTCAGAGATTTGTGGAATGACACAAAAGATGTATGAGTCATACCTTCAGAGTTTCAGAAGGGGAAGACAAAAGTAGGACTCAACGTGAGATTGAACTTAGAAAATGGAATGCTCTATATGCATCAAAGGACACTGCCAATAGTTTCAAAAGGCAACTCACAAAATGGGAAAACATGTTTGCAAATCATATATCTAGTAAGGGATTGATATCCAGAACATAAAAATAACTCCCATACTCATGAACAAAACACAGACAACCCAATCAAAAAATGGAGAAAGGACCTGAATAGACTTTCTGCCAATATTAGAGAGTTGTCAGCAGAGGGACTGCCTAGGAAAGAAAGCACAGAGTGATTATCAGTGAAGAGGACCCAGGGAGAATCTTGGGACATTGCATTGTTTAAAGTTCAGGAAATCAGGAATAGGAAGGTTAAATTCAAAAAGAAATGAAGAATGTGAAGCAGTGTGGCGTAACAGAATATATGATTTTTGTGATTTCCGAATGTTGCGGGGGTACAAATGTTTTGGTTAAATGAATTGCTTTTGTACAGTTTGAGTCAAAGTGAGATTGAACTTAGAAAATGTAAGGCCTTTGAATGCTTGCTTTTTCTTTAAGTCAGATAGAATTTGAGGAGTATTAAGTAGACAGTGGGAGACATACTGTCCATAGGAGCAGAGTGGCCAATTTTCTTCTGTAAGGGCACAGAGAAAAGACTTGTCATGACTTAACTTGATAGTCCTGTGTTGTATCACACTCAGAAGAACACCTCAACTAGACAGGAGAAGGTCTTTGCTGCGTTCTGAGATGAGCGTGAATCTTCTAAATGGTGCTCTAATGATTGTTATCATTTTCTATATCCGTCATAGATTCCTACTTGATGTGAGAGAAATAAGAGACAACAGAACCTTTTTTTAAATGGGTCCTAAGCATTCTATAAACTCTGTTCTACAAAAAATACATATATCTAAAAACTCATACATAGAAATATAAATAAATATATGCCAGTTCTGCAAAGAACTCAGAATGTACCAAGACAAATCTGACTACAAGTTTTCTCGCTGGACTGTGTTATACATGCACCACCCTCCACGGCATTGTCATAGCTTACACGTCTTGAGTGTTTCCTGTGCTAGTCCAGTGTTCCAGGTACCATGCTAATATTCTTTATCTAATATTGTGTTTAATCTTCAAGGATGCCTGTTAAGTATTATGAATTGTTTAATCTGTTTTACAGATGATGTAACAAAGGCTTAGTGATAAATAACTGGTTCAAATTCTCAGAGACATTTAAAGGGCACAGTAGGGATTCAAACTCACAGGTCCAAGGTTTAACCAGTAGATGATACTGCATTTCCAAGTTAAGGAAAGAGTGTTTTTATTTAATCACTCGTGGCCTGGCACACATTATTACGACTAAGACAGAACAAAATGCCATGAGGGGCTAACAGTGCACATCTCAAGCCTGCTGGGTTCACCTCTTCTCTTTGAGAGAACACAATAATTACAATTTGAAGTTCAAGACTGCTCAAATAAAACATGGAAATGAAGCCTCTTATGGGTGAGACAAATGACAGAAATGGGATTATATAGCCTGGAACTAAAATTTGTTCGACTAGAGAAAGGTAGAACCGAGGGTTACTATGGTGATCAGTCAGAATCCAAGGCTTCATTTCAGAAAGGAACCTCACCACCTTGCAAGGACCACATACAAAGAGAGCCAAAGGTCTTGCCTAAGTTGGCTCCTGCTGGACCCCTTTGCATCTCATACCACTGGAATGTAAGAAATCATGTCCAAGCAGCAATGGTACCTTTACAGTAAGCAAGGAACAGCAGGTCCACTTATTTAGGATAATGTGAGCATAATTTTTCCCCATCCTCTCCATGACTGCACAGAGGGGGTGGGGGAGTTAATTTTCAGTGCTTGAGAAAGTTTTGTTTTAAGAAAAAAAGTTAATAGATTTTCCCTCAAAAATTAATTTTTAAGTGCAAAGTCTTGGAAAGTAAAACAAAAAAATCACTATAAATTCAATTTCACTTTTCCCTCACTGTAACAGCCCATCATATTTTATACTGAACCATTGTTAACTAAATTCTCATGGTCATTTTTTTACATCGGATTCTAAACAGGAAAACAGAAACCACTTTAATGACTCACAGTTAAGGGTACTTAATACACAGGTAATAAAAGACTGAGGCTACCTAAAGATTAGCACCAGAAGGAAGCCCCCACAACCTTGGGGAGAAGTTCAAAGTGAGAAAATGATATTATTTGAATCCCAGAGCCAGAGTGACTCAATAGAATCTGGAAACCAGTGGCCCTGATCAGTAGAAGCTGGTGCTGTAGAGATACACAGTGCAATGCCACACAATCAAAATGGGACGGAAAGAAGTGTTCTGGCTTTTTCCTTTGTTTGTGGGTGCTTCCTACTAGAAGGCCAGCCCTACTCAGAAGCCAGCAGTCATGGGGGCCTGGGAATTGCAGTTTGCAGGGGCCAACTTTCCTGTAATACAGAAGAGAGCACAGGAAGGAGGAATCTGAGGGCAAGGCCCAGGCTAGGCCCCAGCCAGGGTAGCAAGCACAATACTTAATCAACTATATTGTCTCATGTGCACAGGATATGCGATCAGAAATTAAGCCATAGAATTCAGAATGATGTGTCTGGGAAAACTTTGGGAGTATAAAGTGGGTGATATGGCTTTAGAAAAAATCAGATCAGTAAGTATTTTATTAGGCACCTTTTGTGATTGTAATTTGAAAACCTGAGAATACAAATCCATAAAGAATAAACAGTAAGCAAGTAAACAGCAGACAATAAAGAGTATACAAGACAGAGAGTTTGCTGCTTAAAGGACATTAAGGCCTTTGAGGAGTATTCACTTTGCTTTACTCTGACTTTAATTATAAATTCCCCTGGCACTGACTCTAGCAACAACATTCAATGCATTGATCTTTATGTTTGTGCTGAAAGACGCACTGCATCCAGATTGCATCTGTGACTGGGATTCATAAAGGCAGTGAGGAGGAGAGGAGAAAAAGCAACGACAACTCACAGTTTTAGACCTGTACCTTCTCCATATTTTCAAAAACGTGACACTGAGGGCACGCAGTGTCTCTTCTGCACATGTCCTGCAACCTTCCCAGCACTATTTTATGACTTTTCCCTTTTTGGTCTTTCTCAATGTTTATTATAACTTGATTATACTCCGAGAAACATTTTTGGTGCTTGGCATATATTCTTTCTGGTGAACATATTATTTTGTTAAAATGGAATCATGCTATGTATGTTGTTTTATAGCCTCATTTTTTATTTAGCAACATATTTTGGGCATCTTTGCACCTTAATACACATACATCTACATACAGTATTAAAAAGATAAGCTGAGGCACAATAAAATTTTAAAGACTTTATTTGAGCAAACAGCAATTCATGAACTCTAAAGCAGAATCGGTTTGAGAGCACTGCACGTGGCCTCAGGAAGGAGGCTTTTATACAATGAACACAGAAATAAAGCAAAGCAAAGTTTGATGGATTACAGATAGCAAGTCGCCTTACGTGGTCTGTCTCGTTGGAAAGTCCCTAGTTATATAATTATAAATTCACTGGTTGTTTCTGACTGGTTGAGCTCAAATTTTGCTTTCTTTAATGTGGGTATTTAGAAGAAATAGCTCAAATTAAGTTTTGCTTGTGTTTGTTAATCAAGCAAGATTAAGATCACTTAGAAGATTATCTGGTTTTGTCTTCTCAGGGATTCTTCTGACCTGATCTATATTTTAATTTACTATATTTTTTACACACACACATACATACATATATTATTATATATAATTATATGTAAAGTATCAGGTATATGTATTTGATAAATACATGGTGGCCATAAAGTTTGTGTGCAATTTTAATTTGCACACTATTTTAAATTGCACACAGACTTTATGGCCACCCTGTATATTCCATTATGATTTTTATCAGATACATAGTTTCCCACTGTATGGGTATGATACCAATATGTTGGTTTTTAATTTTTTAATTTTTTTAATATGATGAGCATCTCTATTTCTGCCTATTTATACACGGCATCAAGTTATTGTGGAGAATACATTTCCGGTGAAGTAATTGCTAAGTCAAAGTGATTTTATTAATCAGTTTGGTCTGCACTTTTCTACAGAAACAAACAACTTAAAGGATTTCAGTGGCTTAAAATAACAGTTTATTTTTCACTTGTTGAGGATAGCCTCTATCTGGACTTTTTCACAGAGAGAAAAGATTGTCAAATATGAGCTGGTTCATAAAACTTACAGTCAGAAGTCTCTCATAACAATAGACAATTTCATTGTCTATAATACATTTTGTGTAAAGACTAAGAAAATGCCAGTTGTGAATTCAAGAGGACAGAAAAGTAATCCTCTCTCTGGGAAGAGCTCGAAAGTATAATTCTTTCAGGGAAGGAAAATAAATATTTTGAACAATACTACTAGAGGGGGTCTATATTTTCTTCTTTATACTAAAATATATATTTCTGTTTGTTACTGTTATTGTATAAGAGGACATGGAGCATGTTGCCCTGGACTGAAAACAGATTCTGAACTAGAGAAAAAATATCAAATGTCTCAACCAATTCCCAGAAGATAAATTACAGCCACATGATAGAGAGGGAACATGGGTGAAAGATCTTGCAGTAACACAGAATAATTATGTCTATTTCCACTTGACAAACAAATCCGAGCTAAAACTTTACCACCACTTATTTTCAATTCCAACCATTGGATGACCACAAGCCACAGTTACTATCTCCAAATTATCATTGGTTTCTTGTTCAAATTTGTTCATGGATATTTGATTGTGTGCAATGAAATTTAACCATAAAATAAGAGGCTTTCTATAAAACTTAAGAAGAAACCAACTGAAAACCTATTGATCTATTTTGATGAATAGCTTCAAGTCAACTTTTTCCTTTTGGAAAGACCAAGAAAATATCAGAGGAAGGTAGGTTAGGTAGGTGAAATCATTGGCAATTGATAGCTCAATTAATGTAGAAACATATAGTCAGGAAAATATTATGAAATAGCCTAAGGTATCAGTCTAACCACTCTGGGAAAATAAATTTTCCTATTTAAATTTCAAAGGTAAAAAGAAACGCACAGAGACAATAAGACTGAAAAATAAGGATGACATAGGAGTCTTATAAGGGTATTAACAAGTTGATTGCTAATCTTGGTTTACCACAGGTGTAGCCAACAATGGAAGTTGACCTAAATCTTGCTCAGTAAAAGACATCATGTTTTACATTAAAATAATCAAAGGAAATTCTCTCCACAAGTATATGAAGCTTCATTCTATTGAGAAGTGCTTATCCAGGAATGAGTGTGTGAATGATATACTCAGAGGCATCTTTGTTTTGATTTATTAATTGATTGACTTTTGCTTATAAACCTTTACCTTGAGGGCAGATTAATACACAGCTCACAAATCATTCTTCAGGCAGCCTCATTCAAAGCTACTATCTAATGCAGACTGGAGATTATTGGGATGCCTAATTTTTCACCCCTCCTACCACATGCATTTTTAACTGTTAAAGGACAAATCCAAGGTTTAAATGAGGAATTAGGCAGGAACTCTCCCTCCCACCCTGAATAAAACTTAGTCCCAAATTGCTGACATAGAAACTTGAAAGAGCCATGGACCTTCCAAACAGAGGGCTTGAGAGAGAGGGAGAGGGAAAGAGAGAGAGAGAATCAGAGAGAGGATGAAGAGTGAGAAGAGACAAGAATAAAAATAGAAAGGATGGTGGAAATAAGACAAGGAGGAAAATTTTAATTTTGAAGAAGACTAGAATTTTACCCAATACAGTTCTTCATGAGATTAGTGGGGATTTTCCCTTATGGACATTGAAAGTAAGATTTTCCAAAGTAAGAATTCCAATATCCAAAAGGAACGTATTAGCTTTGGAGAACACTCAGAGATCTAAAAGAAGACCTGCCATTTAATCCTGCAATTCCTCAACTAGGTATATATCCAAAAGACCAAAAATCACTTTGCAACAAAGATATTTGCCCCAGATTAATTCATCATTGCAGCTTAATTCATAATTGCCAAGTCATGGAAGAATCTCAAGTGCCCATTGACGGATTAATAAACTGTGCTATATGTATACCACGGAATACTATGCAGCATTAAAAGAAGATGGAGACTTTACCTCTTTTATGTTTACATGGATGAAGCTGGAAAATATTCTTCTTAGTAAAGCATCTCAAGAATGGAATAAAAAATATCCAATGTACTCAATACTTTTATGAAACCAATTTATAATTACTCACATTTTCTTATGAAAGATAGATCACATCTATGTCCTAGGATGAAGGAAAGAAGTAGAGGGGATGAAAGGGGAGGGAGAGGTTCAATAGAGGGAGGGTATATGGTGGGACCACATCTATGGAGCATATTGTAAGGATACAAGTCAAATCTACCAGGTAGAATATAAATATCTTAACACAATAATTAAGTAAATGAGGTGAAAGCTATATTAATTAAGTTTGATGTAACCATTCCAAATTGTATAAAAAAATCAACACATTGTACCCCACAAAAGCATAAATGTATTATGATCTATGTATATATGACTTAATAAAAGGAGAAAAAATTCCAATATCCAAAATACTTTATTCTTGAAGAAGGAAGGTATTGTCCTAGAAAAATATTTGCTGAAAATTTAATGGTATAACTTCTGCAAGAGTTACTTGTATTGCAATCATACTATATATATATATATATATATATATATAAATGACACTAGATCACATTTTCATTTCTGTGTCTAGATCCAAAGAGAGTTGTTTTCACAAAAGCAAGAAATTAGAAATCTAGCAAACAGCTGCCTTCCCTATTAGACCTCATCAAACAGGGTGTTGAAAGCTCTTAGAAAAAGACAAGGACTACAAATTTGAAAACATAATTTGAAGAAGGGAGTAGTAACTGAGTTATTTACTAATTCCAATTATAATTAAAATAAGTTAAAGTCTTTAGTGAGGTAAAAGCAACCTCCTCTCTTCCCTGATGACTAACCATGTTGCATCGCTATTAGTTCCTTGACATTTTAATTAGAAACTCATAAAATATTGGTACCCTGGATATGAAAACTTTGAGTAGAACCAGCTGAGAAAACAAAGAGGTACCATGACAGCATCACGCAACTGGTGCTACCAATGTGCGAGCCGGTACTAGAGGCTGGAATGTGGTAGAGTCAGTGAAATCTACCCCTAAGTGTGTACCCGTTAAAATGAACACTTGACCCAGGTTTGAGTGAAACCACCTTGAACAGTTAAAAGTTTCTACTAACTCACATACACACACACACACATACGAACCATGGGGAGGGGGTGTAATGACAATCTACCTCTTGATGACATTAGTGAAGGAATTCTTCTTAATATATATTGGTCCATTTGGAAGGCATGCTGGTCAGTTCTTCTATAACAAATCCACCATCCTTTTTGTTTGTTTGTTATTTAATACTTGCTAAAACTATTAGCTGGTCAATCAATATAATTCAACTTGAATTGATTGAATGTTACTGAATATCTGTTACTATGACGGGTCCTTTGACAGATAGAAAGAGATACAAGAAACTTTTCTGCTCCTAATGAGACCTTGTAGAAGAAAAGATCTCTCGGGCGGTGCCTGTGGCTCAAGGAGTAGGGCGCTGGTCCCATATGCCGGAGGTGGCGGTTTCAAACCCAGCCCCAGCCAAAAACCACACACACACACACACACACACACACAAAAAGAAAAGATCTCTCTGGCTTAGATATATAAGGAAAATGTAGCTATTATTCAAACATATTAATCAATATTGTGAAAGGAGAATTGAAAAGTCAGTTCCTCAAATGCCAAAATAAAGTACACTCTTATGTGTTCCAAAAAAAAAAAAACTTGTAGAACAAGATCAATGGAAATCTTTATGTTATTACCAAATATGTAGAAATTTCCCTCCCTCTTGTTTAAATCTCTGGGCCACCTTACAAAAGGACAACACCTCTATGAGCAGTCTTCACATCTGACTTAAAGACAGATGCAGAAAAATAAAAGGGGTTTCCGAGAGGATCCTGGGACTCCAAACTCTTGTTTATCTTTGTTCCTGGAGGAAAGCAAACCCACATAATCCAAGTCACAACAAAAGCTTCACAAATACTAACACCCAAGGAGGAAGCATAAGAAAAACAAAACCATAGAGCAAAGTTGAATAGACGTGGAAGAAAAACTTAGGCAGCATTCAGAACAGTGGTTCTTGACCTTCCTAATGCCGTGACCCTTTAATACAGTGCCTGTGGGTCACAACTCACAGGTTGAGAACCGCTGATTTGGAAGAAGAGAAAGTCAGTTCTTACGAACTCTGTGATAGAGAAATTTTGCCAAATAAACAAAGTAACATACATATTGCTTAATAACTTGAGTTCTGAAATCCAACTGCTGGGGCTTAAAGCCCAGCTGTAACTCCCAGTATTTGTATAGTCTTATGCAAACATCTTCTTTTAAATCTCTTTTCTCTAAAATTTGAATTAACAGTATCAAACTAAAAGAGTGGTTGTATGAATTAAAAGAGAAACTCCACGTCTAGCTATAAAACTGTGATAACACTTGGAAGCTGAATGTCATGACAGTGCAACTATCTTGTTGTCTAGATTGCTGGATATGCATTAGGAAGGTGACAAAATCCAGTTGATTCAGTTAAAGTGTAAAGAAGCATTTTACTTTACTCTTTCCATAATAATTTGCATACTAAAATCAATCCAAGTTTTAACCTTTACCCTTTTATGAAATATGCTTAATTACACTTTGACAGAAATTTTAAGAGGAATATAGTTATTCCAGCTCTATAGTCAGGACATTTTTTATTTTGAGAATTCCCACATATACATACACGCAGAATGGTAAGCTGATAAAAAGGGCCTCTCAAAAATATACTCACTTTCTAAATCCAAGAACCTATAAATATTATGTGTATTGTGTGGCAAGAGTATATTACAAGGCAGAAAATGTCATTGAATTTAGGATCCTGAGGCAAGGCTCTATCCTGGATTATCTGGGCCCTAAGTGACAGTACAAGTGTTCTAACAAGAGTAACGCAGAGGAAGATTAAACACACAGAGAAGAAACCGTAATGTGAAGATGAAGGCCGACATTAAAGTGATGTGGTCACACATCAAGAAATGATGGACACCCAGAATCTAGAAAGAGGCAGGAAGCGATTCCCTCCCAGAGACTCTGTAGACATTGTGTCCCTGTCAACACCTTAATTTCAGACTTAGCAACCTCAGGAAGTGGGAGATATTAGGTTTCTGTTGTTTTAAGCCACCCAAATTGTGATTGTGGTAATTTGTTAGGCAGCACTAAGAAACTAATGTTCTCTCTCTCTCTTCTCCCACCCTTCTTCCCTCTCTCTACCTCTCATGAAGTTTTTGGAATTATAATCTTAACAATAGCTTTAAAAATATTCCCTACATATTTTATATATGGAGAAAGGGAATTCTGCAGGACTCAAGTGTTTCTGAAATCCTGACTGAGAGGTGAGAAATGTTATAAAGTCAAGGCTGCTTGTCATTCATCCCCTTCATTCTTGCTCTGTTAAACTCTAGGGAAGGCAGTATAGAGACTTGTACAGGTAAAAATACAGAGTTTGGCAATAAAAGGAAGAAGAAAAATGTAAAGAATTATTAAAGAACTGAAAGAAACTTACTTAGGATTTTACCAATGCGTGTATGAGAAATCTGAAACTGATTTTCTTACAATCATTCTTGCCACTTAAGAAAATGACTGGTAGAGATTTTTAAAATTATAGACTTATTGAATTAGAACCTCTGGTGAATGGGGCCTAGACCCGTGTGTTCCTAGAGGCAGGAGGGTAGGCTAAGGAACAGGAAGTACTTCTTTTCTGAAAATAATTTTCTTCCTTTATACTTAGATGTGAAAAAACCCAAGTTTAAAAACAGGCACCTCCTAGAAAATAGATGAGAAAGGACAGAATGTATCATGAAACTTCAGGGATACACCATCTGCCTTTACTTAAAAACTATGCTTAAGTACAGAATATTCCATTTGACATCTCAAACAAAGCTGTCTCATCAATTTCCCATTTTAGTCTTGATATATAGTACATACCTTTCTAACCAGACAATGTAAGAAGTATTTTATGGTGAACTGAGGAAAGAAAAATAGAAAAGTAGAAGTACTCTAGTTTATTATAGGATCCCCTATTTAAAACAAGACTAACTAAAAACTTTACTTTTCTTTTATTCATTGTTACAAATGTAGGAGAAAAATATTTTGTTCATTGCCATGTACTATTTCAAATTAAAATAGACATACCCTGGAGGCTCTTGTTATCTTTGTCATATTTAAAGAAATGAAAACAAAATTGGTCCTCATATTCAACACTAGTAGTAAATTAGATAATTTAACAAGTATTTTGAGGAAAACTTAATTAACAAAGCATCAGAGCAGTGTTACACAGTAACTATAAGCTTGGATTTTGGACCACAAAAACAGTCTTTTCATTTGATAGCCACATGATTTTGTGTGAGTTGCTAACATATCTTTAGTTTCTTCTCCATAAAAGAGAGATGATTAAGTGTCCTTTATTAAATGGAATCACGTATATAAAGCATCTGGTACACAATAAACCATTCAGACAAGAATTCTTATTCCTGTTAGGAGCTAAGTAAACACTTAACACACCAAACACATTCAGAGTTCTAGACATCCACCCAAGAGGGTGAAATCTGGCAGTCATTGGAAGACTATTAACTTTTTTTTTTTTTTTTGTGGTTTTTGGCCGGGGCTGGGTTTGAACCCACCACCTCCGGCATATGGGACTGGCGCCCTACTCCTTGAGCCACAGGCGCCACCCGGAAGACTATTAACTTTTTAAGAACCTATCAAGGCTTATTTATCAGAGTCCAGGGCCAATCAGTTGGGCGAGCTTAGGTCACAGAGTTAACCAGAAAGAAAGTTAGATTAGGGATCAGACTTCATCAGACCCAAAATGAGTATCCAGTTCTGCTGCCTTCCTGGAGACACAGTCAGACTGTCTCAAAATGGGTGTCTTAGTCAGTTTGGTTTGCTAAAACAGAATACCATAGATTTGGTGGTTTATACAACAGACATTTACTTCTTACAGATCTGGAGGCTGGGAGACATCCAAAATCAAGGTGCAAATTCAATTCCTGGTGAGGGCTCATTTCCTGGTTTTCAGGCGGCCATCTTCTAGTTGCATCCCCATATAGCAGAGAGCAAAGAAAGGGAAAACAGGTTTGCACATGTATTTTCACACAAGGAGACTAATCTGATTCATGACCTGTTTACTACCTAAAGGCCCTGCCTACTAATGTCATCATATTGGGGGTTAAGATTTCAACATAGGAATTGGGGGAGAACACACACATTCAGTCAACAGCATTGAGACAATGGCTTGAGCATAACAGGCTAATCAAAACTTAGAACTGATCTCATTCATAGAATGAATCACCATTTGGGACTAGTTGATCTTTTAATCTGTAGATTTCAATCATAAAATAATTTGTGGATGTGAAATCAAGAAAGGATTAAATCTCAAGAAGTTCTTTCTCACATACATACATGCGTTCTCCCTTAATAATAGCAATACTGAAAACTACCACTCCTAATTTGAAAATATGTGTTTCCTCACTGGAGAGGAATATATTCTTATCAATCGTGTAGCAACATGAATACCTTTTTGGAAGTATTCTTGGAATAAACAATTACTTCTGTTCCTTTGAAAATATTTCTTTTCTCAGAATTATTTCCCTTTAATTGAAATCTGAACTGGTGTTAGCTCCCATGAAGTTAGAGAATAAAGTTCAAACTCCAGGTACATGCTTTTCTCCAAACTATAAAATCTTGTAAACAACACACACCTCTTATGACAATTTAGCAGAATATGTTAAGTGCTGCAATTGCCAGGACAAAGGATTTGTCCAGCTCTTGTTTGCCACTTTCTTCCTTTTTCCAGCTGCCTCTCACTTCCCCCTTTCCTCACAGGTTCTAATGTTTACTCTCTTTTATTGCTGCCCAAAGTAAGGGTTACCATGGCCCATTCACCTGGTGTGACATTGTCCATAGTTATGCAGAAAAACTGTGTAATTCTTTCTTTACTGAACCTTTCAAATCACTCTGAGAAAGAGAGATGATTTCAAACCCAGTGAGAGGACGCTTTCCTGATACAGAAGTATACTCTTGACTATCAAGGACATGTTTTTAAAAAGGAAATATGTTGGTGCTGGAATATACCCAACCTGTCCCATTGAGAACTTCATTCTCTGTGGTGAATACCTATTCTTTTCTAATTTGTTGAAAATTGCAAAGATCCATGAAAGTGGTCAAGAAGGAAAGTGGACAAGGGCTCAGAGTTTTGAGAAGGAGCTCAATTTTTGTAAATAAAAATCATAACAAGACAGGGCATTTTACAATTTCAAATGTATATGTTTATAGAAGATTCAAACAAACTTACAAAGCAATTCTCATTGTCATTTATTAATATAAGTAACATAATAAGAATTGTTTGACAAAACTATTTAGTAGGCTTTATTCTTGTACACGTATAATGTCTTCAGTCTTTAAAAAACACAAATAGCAATGTATGTATAAAACCTTAGAAATTACAGCAGCTATCATAGTATCAGTAATTCATCCTGTTGGTTATGTCTCAAAATAAAATAAAACAAGCTATGCTATGCTTTGCCATCAGCCCTGTCAGAGAGAAATAATACTTGTCTAATAAACAGACAAGAGCCAGTCTTCATAAAGCTGGGATCTAATTCCATGGCTCCACCCTTACCACTTCCCCTCTCTGCCATCATCTCTAATTCTTCTCTTTCTCCCTCACATGGATCACGTCACTCCATGTTGATTGTTCCTCAAACTCTACAAATTCTCTACAAATACAATATTGCTGCACTTGCTGCTTCCTCCACCTGAACTACTTTCCCTCCAGACATCTGTGTGCCTTGCTCTCTCACCTCCCTCAGGTCTTGACCCAAATGTTGTCATATTGGTATCCTCATCACCCCATCTAAAATGTTAGGTATTTCCCATCACCCTTCCCTGCTCAATTTATACCTATGGGCCTTGTTGTCTATAACATCAGTGGTATCAGGAATTTTTGCCTGATTACTAGTGTATCCTCAGCGCTCAGTACAACTTTCACACATAGTAGACACCAAAAATTATCTGTTGAATGAGGTAGGTTGCCTAGTTGTATTTCCTAGTTCATTTATTATTATTAAATATCTAAGCTACTTTTGCCCTTAAACACAATAGACACAGTGGTGTCACTCCAAGAGGCCCTTAAAGCGAGCAGGGCAGAACAAATGTCAGGCCCATGATAGGGAAGCTGAACCTAAGAAAAATCTTCAGGAGCCCTGCTGTTTCACACAGATAGAGTTTAGGTGACTCAGAAGGGACCCCAGATGGGACTGCAGAGTGACAGCCCAGGATCTGATGGACCAAATACAATACATAATCACTGTATTCCCTTAGCTAGCAATATGGGGTGGAAAAATGGGTTGGACTCAGATTTAGAAGACCTCAGATAAGCTGTAAAATTTGGGGTCAATTGCTTGAACTCCATGGGGCTCAGTTTCCTTTATTAAAAACAGAGGTCAATTATCTTTAAACTAAAAAAAGGCATCGGGGGAAAAGAACCCTTATTCAATAAATGGTTTTAGGAAAACTGGATAATCACATGTGAAAGACTGAAACTGGAGCTATACCTTTCATCACTTACAAAAATGGACTCAAGATGGATAAAAGATTTAAATCTAACACAAGAAACAATAAAAATCCTAGAAGAAAGTGTGAGAAAAACACTTGAAGATGTCCACCCGGGGAAAGATTTTATAAGGAAGATTTTGGTGGCAATCACAACAACAAAAATAAATGGGACTTATTTAAACTGAAAAGCTTTCTGCACAGCTAAGGACATAATAATTAAAGCAAATAGACAACATTCAGAGTGGGAAACAATAACAAAGGGTTGATAACTAGAATCTACAGAGAACTCAAATTAATCAACAAAAATAAGCAAACAATCCCATCTGTCACTGGGCAAGAAACACGAAAGGAACCTTCTCTGAGGAAGACAGATGAATGGCTAACAAATATATAAAAAATGCTCATCATCCCTAATCATCAAAGAAATGCAAATCAAAACCACCCTGAGATATCACCTAACCCCAGTGAGAACAGCCTACATCATAAAGTCCCAAAGTTGCAGATGCTGGTGTGGATGTGGAGAGAGGGGAATGCTTTTACACTCTTGGTGAATCTGCAAACTAATATAGTCTCTTTGGAAAGAAGTACGGAGAATCCTTAAAGAACTCAAATTAGATCTTCCATTTGATACTGCAATCCCAATACTAGGCATCTGCCAAAAGAAATAAAAAATCATTTTATCATAAGGACATTTGCACTAGATTGTTTATCACAAATTAATTTACAATCAGCAAGATGTAGAAACAACCTAAATGCCCATCAACTCAGGAATGGATTAACAAACTGTGATATACGTGTGTCATGGAATATTATACTGCCATAAAAAAGATGGAAACTTTGTATCTTGGTGTTAACCTGGATGAAGTTGAAACACATTCTTCCTAGTAAAGTATCACAAGAATGGAAAAGCAAATATCCAATGTATTCAATGCTATTATGAAACAGCAGATACTCTAAACAGGGGTCCTCAAACTACGGCCCACGGGCCACATGAGGAAGTGTATTGTATTTGTTCCCATTTTGTTTTTTTTACTTCAAAATAAGATATGTGCAGTGTGCATAGGAATTTCTTCATAGTTTTTTTTTTTTTTCTTTTTAAACTATAGTCTGGCCTTCCAATGGTGTAAGGGACAGTGAACTGGCCCCCTGTTTAAAAAGTTTGAGGACCCCTACATCTAATACATGCCCACATAAGAGAAAAACTCAATTAAATTGACGGGGAGAGGGAAAAGGGGAGGGGATTGTGTGGCTCCCATTTAATGGGTACAATGTAAGGGCATATGGCACCTTTTTGGTGTGGGACACTATGACAAGAGGGACGCTCCCTAACAAATACAAATACTGTAACCTAGTGTACCCTCACAATAACCTGAAATTAAAAAAAAAAAAAAGAGGTAAACCAAAGAATTCTTTTGAAACTTAAAAAAAAAAAAAACAACTAATTCCTCTCCAAATGAAATATAAAGAAGGTATTCCATTTTTGAGAAAAAGAAAAGTGAAGTTGTTTACGGTAACTGGGAAGGAGTAACCTGATGCCCCTGACTTTCCCCCTCTCTTTATCACAGCAACCACTGAGCCGTTCCATGGAACCTCTGGAGGACCCAGGAATGTAGTTTGGAAACCATAGCCTGGAAGCCACCTCAGGCCACATCATTTCAGATTTATTCGTCTGATGTGAAGATAGTATTCATTAGAAGGCGAAAGAAAATAAGAAATTTCTGATAAGAGCAAGCTTAGGCAAAGGTCAGAAATGACCAATAAGTCATTTTTAGTACATGTTACTTCCTACAAGCAATAGGCAATGCACTCCCCTGAGACCCAGAAGTCTAAGGAGTTAGTGTTGGTGAAAGATGCCTGGATGAACTTCAAAGAGCTCATCTCCCTTGTAATGTGCTGCCACTAACGATGCGGTATTGCAAGTTTCTTCATATCCTTGGGCTTTCGTTGCATCATTTGAACAGTCATACAATATCCACCTTATATAGTTGTTTTAAAAATGTGATGAAATGATTTATGAGAGTTGAGAGTAGGAGCTGATACACAGAAAGTGTTCACAAAATTACTATTTCGTTGATGTTATTACTAATAAAAATACGCTATGTTATCACTGTAAATATAATAGCTTATATCCCTACATGGTCTTGAGGAAGCTAAGAAAACTTACTGAATTCTAAGTTTGGCTAAATTATGGCCCCAAAGTGAGGGATAACTCTTATTAAAGTATGAGTATCAAAGAA
This sequence comes from Nycticebus coucang, assembly GCF_027406575.1. Lineage (NCBI taxonomy): Eukaryota > Metazoa > Chordata > Mammalia > Primates > Lorisidae > Nycticebus > Nycticebus coucang. The sequence continues at coordinate 162,909,614 of NC_069780.1, read as the reverse complement.
GACCAGAAGTCAAAAAAGGAGTTTCTTTTCAATATGTCATTCCATTCATGTTCCTTCATATTAATATACTAGGTTCCGGTAGTTATTTAGATTATCTTTTTCTTTTCTCTTTTTTGAAGACAGAATCTCACTTTGTTGCCCTTGGTAGAGTGCTGTGGCATCATAGCTCACAGCAACTTATTGGATTCAAGTGATTCTCTTGCCTCAGCCTCCTGAGTAGCTGGGACTACAGGCACCTGCCCGGCTAGATTATCTTTTTCAATTTGTATTAAATATTAAATATCATTTGAAATACAGAACAATGGATTTTCAAAATTGGAGCTCGCAAAATCTTCCCAAATCTGCTCTTTAGGTATTATTAAATATACCATTAGGCTAAAAATGGTATAATGAGGAATTTTGACTTAAAACTATTTTGAATACAAAGGCTACCTTGATTCTCTTGAGTTATTGAAATCAATAAAACCTACAAGCATTTATGGCACCACTTGAAACACTCTTGTATGAACCAGGCTCATAGGAAGTGAATGGTTGAAGTTAGGGGCCTAAAGTAGTAATTCACAATAAACATTGTAGCAATTATGGATCTTGACAATCAAGTTCCCATCATCACTGTATTCTTCCTCTCTAGGAAGAACTAGAAAATTACACAGGCAGCTAAATTCTAATCAGGGATTGCATGGAACACACAGAAGTTAGGCGCAGGACTCAAATGTGAGAGACTGAGCTGTGTGAGTTTATCTAGCCCTTGGGTGATAGAACCTTAAGTAGACTGCACAGTTTTTGGTCCGTAACAGCCATGTTCAGTATTAATGAGTGTGACACTGTATTTGATGTTGTAAGAGATAAAATGTAGCTTTGAGACATTTTTGAGCTGAGGATTTCCATGAGACCATTAAAAATCCTGCTTTATTCAATTTCTTTTATGTGAACAAGACAATGATTTGGCTCATCTAATAGTAAAAGTTTATTCAAGAATTTTCAAATACAATTTAGAAGGAAAAATGACCCCAGATATCCTTAATAGTTTGACTAGTACGGAAAATAGAAGGACTTTCCTTTTTTTCCCAAAGCCTGAAGAAAACTCTATAGAAAGTGTTTTTCATGTAATTAAATTCTAAAAGTTCCAGTTTCAAAAGTATGTGGGACACACATGTTTTTGATAGAATGCTTATACCTAAATATACTCCAGAGAATGTATCATAAGGTTATTAACTTATCACCTAAAGTGGTCTATCTCTTCTCTCTTCTTTCTCTTTCAACTCAGTGAAATTCAAATAGTTGCAGAGGAATCTCTGATCACTACCCCACCTAGATTGCCTCTATGATGTACATAATTTTGTTTTAAAATTAAAAAATTCAGTTTGAATGTTTATGTTCTAAAATTTAAATGATTTGAGAATGATTTTTCCTAATATGATTCGTACAATTATGTGTTTGGGGCAAAGAACGGGGATAATGGTCTGCCTATATATTCATTTCTCATTTCTCTAACTGTAGCCTTATTTTTGTGTGTTCTTGGGATATCTTGTGATATATTTGATCAAATGAGCTCATATAGAGTACACGTTCAGGTTATTACTTTTAGCTGTGGTTAACAAGAACCTGGTGAGCCCAGGAGAAAATGAGTGGCTAGGCTGAATCTGGTCTCAAACTCCTGGCCTCCAGCAATCCTCCTACCTCAGCCTCCCAAAGTAGTAGGATTATAGGCATGAATCACTGTGCCCAGCCACAAATATTCTTTGGAGTAATGGATGCTGAAGCCTAAATTGTCTATTTACTTATTTTTATTGACATTACTTGTGGAACTGGCAATCTTTAAGAATATACTTCAAAATAAAATTTTTAGAATAGAGTAAATACATTGCTCAATAAAATGCTTAAGGAAGACACCTATGCAATAATTTGTCATGGAAATAATTATATAAAGCTGGTCTTTCCTATGACATCACAAAGAATAACTTTAAATCACATTGACGAAAATAATTCTGTATTCATAATGCTCAGGATCTAAAGTAATAGAAATGATAATCTTAAAAGAATTTTTATAATTCTTTAGTTTGAGAACCAACTTTTAGCAGTACAAAATCACCGGGGATTTTAGCAAGCTTTATGCTAATCTCAACCCCTTGATAGTGGCACAGATCAGACATTACTTTAGTCAGCCAAGTAAAATATTTCCAGAAATAACAGGTTTAATTGCTTACCTTTGTTTTTTTTCTCCCCCTACTCATTGTGTTTTCTTAAAATTATAAGGGATAACCATTATGATCACAAGTCAAGGCCACTCCATCCAGCCGGTGAGGCATCTATAGTCATAAACTGACAGAATTGCCCTTGCTTTTTACCTTATCAGCATGTGGCTCACACTGAAGAGAGGCCAGATTCACCTGCCTGTATATCTCCTCTGTATTACAGCTCTATTACCCTTCCAGGGAGCAGATTTTCCCCCTCTTATTTTTTTGTAAGCTGATACTCTACCCTCCAATCATGCCTGATGTTAAAAGAATTATATCCTGGTCTACAGAACGTGACTTTGGCCCTATGAAAATTCCCTTTCCAACAGGGTAGAACCAAGTAGAACTATTTCATTGCAAATGTATTATTTTTACCTTGGTAGGTTTCACTGTATGCACAGTGGAAAACTTTTTAATCTCCCTGTGATTTACCTTCTACCATATGAATTAAACATGAGCTACTATTCTGGAGCTCATTGAACCTTACAGAGGAATTGAAATCATTGTAAGACCTCCACTCAATGTTTCCCTTGCTACTGGGCTGTAGCCTGAAGCAGTTTTCCCTGGTTTAAAGCTTCCCCTTCAATTAATCACTTCTAAGCAATAAGGAAGAACTAAATATTTAGTATCACAATAATAGACTCCACATATTTCCCTTTCCCAGTTTGAAATCATTTGTATTTTGCCATCAGCCTGAAAAACACAATGCTGTATTTTCTTTAAATTGCAATAAAAAATTACATACTTATACATACGTGTGTGATATATATTTGCATGCATGTATTTATATGAGGGCTGAAAAGTTTGCGACTCATTCTAGAAAAAGTGGTACATACCTCATTGTTGAGTATCACCATGGTCACTAGATGGCCAACGGGAGAACTTCAAAGGTGACCATAGTGATATTCAGCAATTAAGCATGTAGCACTTTTCCAAGATGAGTTTGCAACCTTAATTGTCAGGCCTTGCATGATGACAGCTCTAATGGGCATTCCAGAAAGAGTTCCACACTGCTTTGAAGGGAGGACTAAGTGCTGGTGTTGATGCAGAGCTTCCAAGAGCAGTACCTTAAAAGTGACCATAGTGATACTCAGCAATGAGGTACGTCGTACTTTTTCTAAGGTGAGTTTGCAAACTTAATTGTCCAACTTCATATATACATATGTATTTCCTGTTTCTTTTTGAAAACTGGTAACTAGTAACTAGCAGTATTCATCAAGTTATATATTTATCACGCATGTGATAACATAATGTGTGCATGTGCATGTGTGTTTATGGGTGTGTCTATTCATAGAATCAATGGCAGCTCATAAGAACTAGAGCTCCATTCACTGTATAACCTTCACCAATCCATTGTTTGTAGGTGAAGAAGAGAGTACTTTTTTGTTTAGTATTACAGTTTGTTACCATAATTTTCTAAGATGACACTGTGAGCTCAGTATTTGCTAAGCATTTCAAGAGGATTTGGCAAAAAGAATGTTATTTTTAATATATCAAAACACGATCAAATACACTGCTGTCTAAAAATTAACATAAAGTAAATCTACTTTAGAAGGTCATCAAGTCATGTCCGTTTCGATCATGGTCATAGGTGCTACACGTTGGCTTTTAAAAACTTTATCCAATAACCTTCTACCTATATATTAGATAACTAATTTTATCCAATATATAATGTTTCTAGTTACCTATTGGACAACTAATTTCTAGCTATATATTGGATAACTAATAGTGGAATTAAATTGTCATTTGGGTTATGAACTTGTCTAGCCAATCTTACAACTTTCAGAAAGAATAATTTTAATAGGATGATTATAAGTTTCAAGATTCATATGTGTATTGGGGTGATCTGCTACAAATTTTAGTCTAATCTAATTTAATAGATTTTAGTCTATTAAATATCTTGATGGGTAGAACTAAAAATTTTGTCATTTAAATATTATAAGAAGTTTCCTACATAAGATTTTAATAGTCCTTACAGAAAATCTTATTCCTTAATAAAACTTCTTGAATTTGAGCCTTGGGCCCATACAAACATGAAGTGTAACTCTTCTCCTGCAGTTTTCATAAGCTGCAAAGTCGCCATCATCTTGAACACCTAAGCTTCAGCACGCAAACTGCTGCAATAAATTATAGCAGATAATGCAAAATTCTTGCATTTGAGGTACTCTAAATTTTTGATAATTAAATATTTTTATTCATTTATTATTTGGGTAGAAGAAAGACTGTGGGAGTTGGAGAGACGGAATCAAATACGTTCCTGGGCTTTGGAGAAATTCAGAATGTCTGTCTTTATGGACTGGTGCATGCTCTTTTTCGAGTAGTAGTTTAATTGAGATAAGGTGAGATACAAAGACTAGCAGGGAAGACGTGCAGATGTCACCTTCTCATCTTTAGAGAAAACCTGTGAGGACCACGAAAACAGGCCTGGCTAGCTTGGTGGTAGCACAGTACCAGGCGCATGCTCGTACACGATCTGGGACACAAGGGCTCCAAATTTTGGAAATGTATGCACTTCTAAATAGTGTGCTCTAAAAAAATTATCTCACATGGAGCACATGATGAGCTCTTCATGGGGCAATTTCTCTGAGGGGAAGGTTCATTTCCACTGTCAAAAAAATGAAAATTAGAGTAAAAAATTTGGAGGTGGCCTAGGATGGCTGCAGGACGGACATATGGGTAATAGAAACTAAGCTTATGAACTAAAGCTGAGCCCTCACCTGCAAGGCTGGGGTCTGTCAAGGATTTTACTGACTTATATTGATCACAACCTGTCTATCAGATAAGACAAGGTGGGATAGGACTGATCATTCCTCTCCAGGCGTGCATGCTTGTTAACATTATACCCTATACGTTAGCCACACATTGGCTTTATTCTCACAATCAGAATGGTTAAAAATCACAACTTTGCTTCACTGTCCCTTTCTCCTGTTTCTACATAACAAAAACATAAATAATGTGTCCTGGGCAGGCCACCTATTCTGAGGTTTTGATGTTATTTCCCAGGATGTGTCCTCAAATTCATCTCAAATAAAACTAAATTTAAATTTCTTTAGTAAGTTATAGCGCCAACTATTTAACCTGCTCATCATAGGGAAAGAAAAATCCCGAAACAGAATAAGATATCAGAAGAGGGGAGTCAGATTCACTGTACTTAAATAGAAAAAAAATATTTCAGTCTGTCTTGACCTTGATTATGAAGTTTAGAAATTGACCAAATTGGTTGAGAAAATTATTATACCAGAAACATAGCCTTTATATAAAGACAAAAAATGTAGTAGTCATTTAATAAACATGCATTAATGTTTTCCTGAATACTCACAATGTTAGATGGAAACGTATGCACTAGACACTACACTGTCTACCACAGTGTTTTTGCTAAAATAGAGGCGTGTGAGGTTGAAGATTGTCAAGTCTTACGCTTTCTTCCAAGGCAGTAAGTCTGTACCTTAGATACCTATCATACTTGGAATCTGTATAATAAGGAGACATGCTTATGTGCTTTACAACCAAAAGATTAAAAAAAAAGATGAAATGTACCCAACATTGACTTGAAAACAAATTTCTTTAAAAGCTATTTTCTTCTGTACCTGGATTTTGCCAAGTACAGAAGAATTAAAAAGGTCCCTAGCATATTTAGAGTGAGGAATTGAGGGTATTAAGTCAGCTTTTGCTTATATTAATGAAATTTATGATATAGGAAAAATATTAGGGAAATGTCCCCAATAACACTAAATTAGTCATTTAATGTACCAGGCTGGATATTTCAGGTTGTGTTGTACTAATAAATTAGCAGCAGCTGCGTTCTAAACATACCCTACCTTGTTTCTTCTCTACTGCACAGTGAAAGAAGCGTTGTCTTGGATCACACATTAAATACACAAACACTAACAAAATCTGATAAGCAAAAAAAGAAAAAAAGTCCATGCACAATTTTTGCAATATCTGAGACCACAGATAAGCAAAACAGTCCTCAAATAATCCCCAGATGGCCCACGGGCTGCAGGTTGGACACCATGCAGCTTAAACTCTTTTCATAATTTTGGACAGGTTTTGGAAATATCTCCATAATCCTAATTTGTAATTAAATACTAATTAAATCCTTAACACCTTTGGGCATACACATGGTTGGCCTCTGTGGCCTGGGGCAATGCTTAAATGAGGTCCTCATCTCATCTCTTATCCAGCAGACATATCGGGGATTCTGTTCATGGGTCTCCTTTCATACAGTAGGTTCTATTTGTATGGTAGGTCCCATGCTATAAAGGGATTTGAGACAAAACTGTTTCTGGCCCCAGATGCTCTGCAAGTTATTTTTAACTCAGTTGTCTATTTGCCAGTAAAATAAAAGATGCAGACCTTTTTCCAAGTGTTCAGAAACATAAAAGAGGACTTGCACAGATTTGTTTTTCATATTTGTGATACATGCATGCGGTCTTCAAAGAAAGATTTGCAAATGAAATCAACGTTAATACAGCATTTAACTTTGATTCATGCTTTTTTTCACAATAGATTCATATTTTTCAAATCATGACATAGTTACTTTACTCAATAAATCTGCTATTCAATAAACTGGCATTCACAACTATAGATTCTACCTATAGGCCAGCCACAGGTTTTTAGAATATAGATCTACTCATCTATTTTAATACTGTCTCCGACTGCTGCCGTGCTCTAGCAGCAGAGATAACAGATGTTACAGAGACTGAATGGCCCATAAGGCTGAAATATTTACTCTCTGGACCTTTAAGAAAAAGCTTATCAAGCCCCTTAATAGATTAAATTGAAATGTCCTTTTCCAAACATGTAAACGAAATTTAAAAGTAATGCCTATGATGGTTATTCTTCAGAATGCTTTTACTCATAGTTTATGGTGATTTTTCTAGTTTATGGTAGGAGCAAATAAAACCACTCACCTCCGCTTCCACACCCTGCTCTATACAACTGGGGCTGAAAGATAAAAACAACACTTCTCATACCCCTTTTATGTCTGGTTATCTGTCTAGGTTCAGTTCATAGGAGCCCCTGGCAGGAGAACAGAAGGTCAGAGGAAGAGAGAAGCTTCAGATTTCTGAAACTCACTAGGATAGAAGTTGCTGCGAGTTGCTGTGGCAGTGACGGGCTGGCACCGCTGCGGACTCCGGAGCCCGGTTGTGGCCCCAGTGCTGAGGTTCTTACGTGCCCAGAAGTGCAGCGGCAGGGGCATCCATGGACTCCAGCTTAGGGGGGTCACCCCTTCTTTCTCTTGATCCTCCAGTTTTCCTCTTTTCCTCTCACTTACTCTTCTAGCCATTCTCAAGCGTTGTAATAAAGTTCATGTACTAAATCCTTCCATTTT